>NC_032023.1:7948714-7949285 GCF_001865875.1 Lupinus angustifolius | reverse complement strand
ATAACACTTTACTATTTTACAATTTACACCTCTTTCAAGATTCAATTGTAGTATAGTATAGGGTTATGTCGAACCACAAGGAATTGCCTAGTAAAATAAATCATGTAAACATGTCAAAGCACAAATAATGGTTTAAAAATATTTCAATGGTTTTTCGGTTTGATTTGCACATAAATAAATCAACAAGAAAAAATAAACTATGTATTCAATCTTATGTTTTACTTTGGTTAACCCTAAACACCAAGGTCTGAAATCCTCCTTTTAGTATATATCCTAAAATAGTAGAATCATAAACACTAATATTCATCACTTAAACAGTACTACAACCATAAAAGAGATTAGGTTGTCACACCCTAACCATTGGTGACTCTAATATTGAATGAGTGATGAATGTAAGATCTTAAGAAAAACATGCTTAACTTGGCAAATAAACTAAGTAGTACAACTACTCCAAAGTTTATTTGTTAAATATTTGAGACAAGTAGTTTTGACTTGAAATCATTTTTTAGGTGATCAATCTAAAAAGAGCATTAAGTTCTTCTCAAACAAATAATATTAACCAAAGCACCAA
>NC_032023.1:7921343-7948614 GCF_001865875.1 Lupinus angustifolius | reverse complement strand
AAAAGCCTATGGTGGGCTACTTGAGGTGAGGTCATGGTTTGCTTGATGGTTAAGTCAAGTTTGTTAAGCACCGCCCAGCACACCTACTTCACCGCTGAGCTGCTTGTTCAGCAGCTTCTGACCGTGCTGACTGGGACGTGGCTTGGTGCTTGCTGATCTGGCCAGGAGCCTGGTTCTCCGCTGAGCAGCTTGGTTGGACCGCTGAGCAGCTTGTTCAGCAGCTTGGTCTTGTGCCAGGCTCGTTTCTGACCGTGTCAAGCATATTTCTGACCGTGCCAGACCTAGTCTGGTGCTAGGCTGAGCGGCTAAGCAAATCCGCTCAGCTGTCTGGTTGAGCAGTTTGGTCCAGGTCAGGCAGGTGGCCAGGTTAGCTCAGCGGGGCTTGTTCCATGCTTAGCTGCTTGGTTGAGCACCTTGATTTTCTTTAATTTTGTTGCTTTTTGACCATGAATCTTTTCTCTTCTTTTCTTCATTTTATTTCCTACAAAATACATAAAAAGGCAATACAAACACAAATATACCAAATTGTGATATTTTACACAAAAAATATTGTTTTAAGTTGGTTTTTCTCAAATATGCTTAAGATAAGTGCCATAAAAGTGTATGATTTTTAGGTATGTTTGGCACTTATCAAAACCCTATACAAATCTCACAAATTAACAACAATATGTATAAGATCATAATCATGCAAAAACATGTAATTTCTACCCTATAAAATCTCTAAAAGAAATGAAAGATTCATGCAAGAAAAGATAGAATGATGAACACATTTAATCAACTATACATGTTTTACCATTATGTTATGCCTAATATGCACAAATAACATGTATGATTAATGCATGAACATATAATAATCTAGATGGAATGTCTCATGTAAATGATATGATTGTTTTTAGAACTTGTGAGATTTGCATCTGGGTTTACCTAACCTAGACTCAATAACTAAGACACATATCTAAGACTCTAGTTTAGACATGAAGCTCTTGAGTCCTTGGCATGTTGATTTGTTAAGTTATCTTTAAGCTTTCACTAAATCATTGTCTTCATCAAAGCATAGGTAAGCTAATAGTGCTATCTTAACACTTTGCACTTTCAATCTCCCCCTTTTTGATGTTGACAAACTCAACACCAAATTTTGTTTTGATGCATAACTTGAAGATGGTCATAGAATGCATGGTTGTTGATTTCAAAGTTAAAGCGCATAGCTAGACAACGAAAGCTGAATATTATTTACAACCTGCACACATCAAACAACAAAGCAACCTTTCTCCCCCTTTTGACGTTATCAAAAAGATAAACTAATGAATTTTGGTCAAAAGAAAGAAGAGTTATGTAATGAAATCAAACTATAATTAATCAATTAATATTGAGAATTTCATTAATCAACCAGTTGAAGGAAAAATTGAACATGTGCACATGTTGATTAGCATTTAATCGATTAAATGAATGTCTAAATTGATTAAACAGACAGAATATAGTAATTGGATAGATTTAATGGCATGGAAGGTTATACAAGAACTAATCAAGCATGGAATGATCAAGAAATTTTATTATAGCATTCAAACAACAGGCTCAATCAAACATAAGAGATAATATAACCAATCATGATCAAGAATCATTAAGCATATATTCATACTATATTTGACACAGATAAGCATATGATGTAAGCAATTTAAAAGCAAAATAGTAACGATTTAAATTCAAATGGCATGCATATCAAGTTATAATAGTTCAGCAAAAGTAAATAGTTAGAGTTACAACCCAAAAAGCATAAGAGAAAATATGTCTCAAAAGTACAAAGTAGCAAAAACCCTGAAAGTTAGCCATATAGAAGAACTAAATCTAAGGCAACCTAGGGTCTGAAGTCTTCTAATATAGGGATGCAGAGGAAGGTCTCTATCATCAAGAACTGTCATAGTACTATCACCCTTGATGAGGAATCTCAGCTTTTCAAATTTTGCATAAAACCTCTCATTCCGTGCCTCAACAATGTTTTGAACAAAGCTCATCATAGCCTGATAGTGGTTATCAATGTAGGCGACCTGACGTTCCTCAAAATGCTCCAAGTCTGTATGGTAGGAGTTTCAGAGACTGAAAATGTAGATCCATTCTATTATTTAACATTTGCTCCATGGCATCCAACTGAGCTAATCCAAAGGATGGTTCTTGTAGCGCGTTTCTAGTTGGCTCCCCCCGAGTTCCTGCATTAGGCTGATCTGTTCCATCCTGATCCTCATCACCAGATAGATCCAAATCCACGGTAGTGTAATCCTCTTGGTATTGCCAAGTACTTCCATACATGTAGATGCCCATTTTGTGGATTAAGCTTTCACCAACAAGGTGATCTTTATCAGAAGTCTCCGTGATGATGGTGTTAGATACATCAATATGCAGATAATCAATGATCCTCAAAATGAATATACTATAGGGAAATAACTTAGATCGTGAGGTAGAGACATTATACACGACCTTCAAGATCTCCTTAGGACAATTAATCATAATATTTTCCTTAACAACATACATGAACTTCAAATCATTCAAAGTAGGTTGTGCATGATTGGTGTTTCTCTGAAATAAAATGTATGTAATCAGATAGTGAAGCAATCTATTCTCTACAGATAATGAACCAACATTAGTTCTCCTTGGATATACAGATGGGGACCTCTCAAACAGGATTTGTAAACATCAACAGCATCAAAATCCTTAAGTCATTCACAATCACCTAGGCTAGCACCATTAGTGGATAAGCCAACCACATTCATAAAGATATCACTATCCGTCTCAAATAAATTTCCATAAACCATGGACCAATACTTTCCATCCTTATATTTAAAGTTGGCATAAAATTCTCTAATTAAAGCGGGGTACAAATTTCCTGTTAATTCCAAAAACATGACAGCTTCCTTAGCTTACATACCTTACGGAAACTCAAAATTTTCTTCCGTCATCCAGGTTAGATCAGCATACCTTATGTAAGTTGGTTTCCTGCCCTGAAACTTTGACAACTGAGTCTCCTGAAGTATGAGAGAGTAGTAGGGATCTCCTCGGTCTTGCCTCACACTCGGATTCGAAGATGAAGCAGTAGGAGGCCTACGAGTGTCATGAGCAGTTGTCTTGAACCTCTTTGAACATCCTCTTTCCATTTTTGAGTTGAAAATCCATGAGTATATGAGAGGAAAAGAAGGTTAAGGGAGGGAACCTAAACTTTAGGGTTTGGAATTGGGAATGGGGTTTCTTGGAAGATTTGAGAGAAAGTGGGATAAAATGAGGTGCAATATGGGTATAGGTGAGGTATAATTCTTCTTTTAAGCTAAAATCTTGAATTTTGTTGTTGCTTCTGATATTTAGAGAGAAAAGGGGGAAGAGAGGATTTGAAAAAATGGCAAAAACGCTATTGATTCTAATTTATCTGCTGCCATTAATCGATTAAGAGTTGTATTTAATCGATTAATCATAGTTAAAATTCCAGATTTGCAGAAAAATGAGCTCAGGTAATCGATTAATGTAGGACGTTAATCGATTAAATTTCGTGAAAAATAAAATGTTGGCTAGTGGAACTCATTTTAATCGATTAAAAATAATGGTTAATCGATTAACATGCATCAGATTTGTAGAAACAAGAGGTTTTTGGGTTTTAAAAGCATGCAAAGATTTCTAACATATCAAGCAATTTTTAATCAATCACACATACATTTTGAACTTATCATGCTAGATCATGAGTTATAATAGGAATATAATGCATTCAACACATACACATTTTGAAGAATATAAGACATTTAACATGCGAAGCACATAATAAGGTTTTAGACGATTTGAACCAAGATAATTTTCATCAAGGATTCCAAGTTCTCTTCGATAAACATAGAAAGTATCTCGTGAGAGGGGTTTGGTGAAAATATCGGCCAATTGCTTATTAATTTTAACAAATTCAAGCACACAATCGCCTTTTTATACATGATCACATAAGAAATGATGTCTAATTTCTATATGTTTGGTTCTTGAATGCAAAACGAGATTCTTGGATAGGTTTATGGCACTTGTATTACCACATTTTATAGAGATCTTTTCTAGATTAAGTCCAAAGTCCTTAAGTTGTTGTTTCAACCATAGGATTTGAGCGCAACACACACCTGCGACAATGTATTCCGCTTTGGCGGTGGACAAAGCAACACAACCTTGCTTTTTACTGTGCCATGCAACTAAGGAGCTGCCTAGTAAGTGACAAGTCCCACTAGTGCTCTTCCTATCCAAATTGCATCCCGCAAAATCGGAATTGGAATATCCTACCAAGGATAGTGAGGCATCCCTAGGATACAATAATCCCATGTTAGTTTTTTTAAATATCTCATAATGCGTTTAACATCAGTATAATGTGAATCTTTAGGAAATGCTTGAAATCTAGCACACATACAAACACTAAACATAATATCGGGGCGACTCGCATTTAAATATAATAATGAGCCGATAATCCCTTGATACTTGGTTACCTTGATTGCTTTTCCCTTTTCATCTTTGTCTAGATAGCAAGCGGACACCATAGGTCTTGAAGCTTCTTTGCATTTCTCCGTATCGAACTTTTTCAGTAACTCCTTATAGTATTTTGATTGATGAATGAAGATGCCACTTTCCATTTGTTTGACTTGTAGCCCAAGGAAGAAGGTCAGCTCGCCCATCATCGACATCTCAAATTCTCCCTGCATCATCTTAGAAAATTCTTAACGAAGAATGTCATTAGTAGATCATTAATAATACATGATCATCTAATCTACAGATAAAGAGGGTAGTATCAACCATACCCCTCACGAACCCTTTTTCCAAAAGGAAAGACCTCAATCTATCATACCAAGCTCTAGGGGCTTGTTTCAGGCCATAAAGGGCCTTCTTGAGCTTACATTCATGGTTCGGATATTTAAAATTTTCAAAGCTGGGAGGTTGATCAACATATACCTCCTCTTGAATGTAGCCACTCAGAAAGGGGCTTTTGGCATCCATTTGAAAGAGCTTAAAGTTCATAATCGATGCAAAGGATAGAAGAATCCTAATGGCCTCTAATCTGGCTATAGGTGCGTAGGTCTCATAATAATCGATGCCTTCCTCTTGGTTGTAGCCTTTGGCCACTAAGAGTGCTTTATTTCTTATGATCAATCCAGATTCATCTAATTTATTACGAAAGACCCATCTAGTACCAATCACTGGATGTTCTTTAGGTTTAGGGACCAAGTCCCATAAATTATTACGCTCCAATTGGTTTAGCTCTTCTTGCATAGCTATAACCTAGTGCACATCCTCAATGGCCTCATCGATGGTCTTTGGCTCGATTTGAGATACAAAAGCAATGAAGTTACAAAAATTACATAAAGAACTATGGGTTACCACCCCTATAGTGATATCACCTATAACTTTGTCGAGTGCATGATCCTACTTGGTCTTCCACGCAATTGGCTGGTCTTGATGCTCATCTTGGACAATTTCTCTACTTCTTCTTCTTTATCATGGTCCATGTCCTTAGAGTACGCTTTTTCTAACGCACCTGCAACATCATCAGAAAATACCTTTCTCTTCTCTTTTGGAGAAGAGTCGTCAAAATGGACATGTACATACTCTTCTACTTGCATTGAGTATTTATTAAAGACTCGATAAGCTTTACTATGTAATGAATACCCTAAAAATATACACTCATCAAATTTTGAGTCAAATTTCCCTAAAGCTCTCTTTCCATTATTTAAGATAAAGCATTTACAACCCAAAGCATGAAAATGAGAAATATTAGATTTTCGGCCTTTTAAAAGTTCATAAGGAGTTTTTTGAAAAAGTAGGCCTCAAGAGTATATGATTTATCACATAGCAAGATGTGTGCACTGCATCAGCCCAAAAATAATTAGGAACCTTGCTTTCGTTCAACATGGTTCTAGCAAGCTCCTCTAGGACTCGATTCTTCCTCTCAACAACTCCATTTTATTGAGGGGTGCGAGGGGCCGAGAATTGATGCATAATACCATATTTATCACAAAACTTATCAATTTGATGGTTTTCAAATTCGCCACCATGATCGGATCGAATATATACTATCTTATGGTTAAACTGATTTTGCATTTGTTTGGCAAGGTTTTTGAAAGGCTTGAAAGCATCGCTCTTGGACGAAAAAAATAGTGTCCATGTGAATCTAGAGAAATCATCAACAATTACTAAAGCATAAAAACTACCACCAAAACTCATAACCTGTGATGGTCCAAACAAGTCCATGTGGAGAAGCTCCAAGGGTCTTGTTGTGGATATCACATTCTTTTTACTAAAAGAGTTTTTGACTTGTTTACATTTTTGACAAGTATCACAAGTTTCCTGAGTATTAAAATCAAGTTTTGGTAACCCATCAACCAAATTATTTTTAGACAATTTAACTAGATGCTTTACATGAATATGAGTGACGCGCCTATGCCAAAGCTAGATGTCATCCTCTTTAGATATGAAGCATTTTGAAAATAGAGTAATGATATCCTCCAGGTTAACCATATAGATATTAATAATACGATATTGACAAACTTAACTTTATTAGATATATTGTCATGAATTACACAACATTCAGAATCAAAAGATACATGGTTACCTTTGTCGCAAAGTTGACTGATACTCAAGAGATTGTGTTCCAGGCCTTCAATATATAGCACATTCTCGATCACTACCTGATTTGAGTTTCCAATCGTTCCGGTGCCAAGTACCTTTCCTTTGTTGTTGTCTCCATACGTGACAAACCCTTTTTATTTCAAGGATAGATCTAGGAATTATAATCTATCTCCTGTCATATGTCTCGAGCATCCTCTATCAAGATACCAATATTGTCCATGTGCTCGTAGACATACCTGCAAAATAGATCACTTTCCTTTTTCAAGTACCCAATTTATATTGGGTCCTTTTCTGTTAATAACTAGGGAGTTATCTCCCTTTTTCATCCAAACATATACACCACTAGGTATACCATACTTCTTGATATAACAAGAGTAGGAAGTGTGACCATGTGTGCCACAATAAAAGCATGTAGGAACCTTCTTATTATAAAATTTCTTATTAGACCGAGTAATAGGTCTCCTATATGGTCTTCTCCTATGGATATGGGGAATATATCCTAGTCCGGTTTGGTCACCAACATTTCTAGTTTGGCTAAGCATAGTGTCTAATATGTTTTGACTCTCTGTGAGTTTTGCGAGTTTTTCATTAAGTCTCAAATTTTAAGTTTTCAAAGTCTTGCAAGAATCACAGACAGTTGATTGACATAAATTATCATCAGAGAAATTGCATGTATTGCAGGAATATATTAGATCTAATTATTCATTCTCTAGTTTTAGCTCATCTAATTCTTTTTGTAATGAAACAATTTTCTATTCACTTAGAAGGATTACTCTTTTTCTATCAGAACTAATCCTAGCTAATTTCTTTAATTCATCATGCAATTCCATATAAGCATTATATAAATCCTCATAAGGAGGTGAATCATTAGATGAAATAGATGAGGTGTCAGAATATACCTCGTTGTTTACCTCCTTTGAATTTGAGCAATAAGCATTATCTGTTCTGGTCATTAAGCATAGCTTGATTGTCTGCTCTTCATATGAGGTGCTTGATGTTGTATGCTCCTCCAGTATGTTCCATACAATGTAGGCTTTCTTTGACTTGAAGTCTCGAGGAGTGCTCTTTTCTGAATCAACCTTCTGGAGGTAAGTAGGACATTGAATCCTCATGTGTCCTAGCTTACCACACTCATGGCAAGTGAAGCACTCTTTGTTGTTCTTAAATTTTCTAGTTGACTCACGCGCTTCTTTCTTCTGGAAACGTTTTAAGCCTCCTTTCTTTAGGAATTTCCTGAATTTTCGTACGAGAAGGCTCAAAGTCTCATCATCCATATCTGAATCAGACTCATCATCTTCTTCCTCTTCTGTAGATTGAGACGTTGTTTCTTTGATAAATATACTTTTCTTTTTGCGGTCCCTCGTGCATTGTCAAGCGTCCAAGCTCCATCTCGTGCTCTTGAAGCTTTCCAAATAATGTCGCCAAAGGCATGGAGTCAAGATCCTTGGATTCCATGATAGTTGTTACTTTAGGTTGCCATCTCCTGTCAAGACAACATAAAACTTTATTAGTAAGTTCTCCTTTGGTAAAAAATTTATCTAGAGCAACTAAATGGTTAACTATATGAGTGAATCGTTTTTTCATGTCACTGATAGATTCACTCGGTAACATACAAAACAATTCCTACTCATGTGTCAGGGCATTCAACATGGCACGCTTGACTTTGCTAGTGCCTCCGTGAGTCACTTGTAAAGTGTCCCACATTTCCTTGGAACTTTGACATTACGAAACCTGAAAGAACTCATCATATGATAGGGCCGATGTGATAATGTATTTAGCACATAGGTTGTATTGAACCTTTTTATGTTCATCATCGGTCCATAGACTTTTCGGTTTTTCTTTCGGTTCATCGTCCACTAAATGTTATGGAACGAAGGGCTCGTTGACTACGGAATCCCAAGTATCTGAGTCAATGGCTTCTATGAAGATTTTCATGCAGACTTTCTAGTAGGCATATCCTTCGCCACTGAATACGGGAGGGCGATTAATGGATGCGCCATCACCTACAAAGGGGTTGGTGGAACCCTTTTGTTTTCCCTTAAGAATCACGTGTATACGATTGAGCTAGCATGTCGTACTAGCTCTAATACCACTTGTTAGGTATCAATGACAGAACACACCTAGAAGGGGGTTGAATAGGTGTTGCAGTTCCCAAATACCGCTTTTCGCACCAAAGCCCTATTCTGGAAAATCGTCCAGTTCATCGATTAAAGCATTGACTTAATCAATTAAATCACACAAAATAGTAAGTTGTTGAATGGCTTGATTGCACAACCACTCACCTATATTATAGAAATGATATAGTAGATATATTTGAACATAATTAATCACTATATGGCATAATTACAAGATTCAAAATATCAGCTAAAATAGGCAATAAAAACAACTTGAAAAAGTAAAGAGATAAGAGTAAGAAACAGTCTGCAACAAGGATTTTATACTAGTTCGTTTTGCAGTCCACTATAAAACTACATCCAGTCCTCCCCTTCCGATCTCGGGAGATTTGTTTCACTAAAACTGAAACAAATGTATATTACATAACACTTCCAATTACAAGACCTTAATTTCTACCTTCTTGAATTCCTAGAACCCCTACCTTGGTTTGACTCCTCTAATCGCCTAGGAAAACCTTTCCTACAATCTAGCCCTAGCCAACAGTATGTTCTATACTCAAGACCTGTAAGTCTTGATGAAGACACACTGAATCTCGTTGGTGGTAAGACACTAAGAGACGACTTTCCTTATCGCAAAAATAGCACAAAAAAATAGAGTATTGTGAAGCACAAAATGACTCAAACATTACAATTAAGAACAAACTATAAACCCTATACAAATCTCACAAATTAACAAGAATATGTGTAAGATCATAATCATGCAGAAACATGTAATTTCTACCCTACGAAATCTCTAAAAGAAATGAAAGAATCATGCAAGAAAAGATAGAATGATGAACACATTTAATCACATGCAATGGTTGACATTTTAATCCCTAAGCATGATACTATCTCTCACTTTTCTCACATGCAATTCTCTCTGCCTATATGACATACAATGAGCACGAAAATATGCAACTTAGAAATTCTAAAAATGAATGAATGTCTGAAGCATGGTGTAAAAACATAGTTTATATAGAAAAGTTGTTAGACGCTCTGTTAATCGATTAAGTGCCCTTTTAATCGATTAACTGGCTGTTGAGAATACTTGAATTATGTTTTTTAGTTCTCTATTAAAACTGATTAAAACTGATTTTAGGTTAATCGATTAACGCATTTCTTAATCGATTAACTGGCATATTTTCAGCTAAGAGATTAAATAGTAAACTACATATATGTTATGCTTATCAACTATACATGTTTTACCATTATGTTATGCCTAAGATGCACAAATAACATGTATGATTAATGCATGAACATATAATAATCTAGATAGCATGTCTCATGTAAATGATATGATTGTTTTTAGAACTTGTGAGATTTGCATCTAGGTTTACCTAACCTAGACTCAATAACTAAGACACATATCTAAGACTCTAGTTTAGACATGAAGCTCTTAAGTCTTTGGCATGTTGATTTGTTGAGTTATCTTTAAGCTTTCACTAAATCCTTGCCTTCATCAAAACATAGGTAAGATAATAGTGTTATCTTGACACTTTGCACTTTCATATTAAAATATATTTGTATGCATAAAATGTCTAATTTATTTATTCAAAAAACAATGATCAACATCGCTCACTACAAAAAGTGTGGTTGAAAGTTTTATCGCCTATTACATTTAACAACGGTCTTATCAAGAACACTCTTCACAACGAGCATTATTGAATATTACTTGATATTTAAAACTCAAAACCTGATTCACTTCCCTCTACATTCTCAAACTTGTTCAAGCATGAACCCTCATACACTCATAAACCCTCATGCACTCAAATAACCCTCATGCACTCAAATAACCCTCATGCACTCAAATAACCCTCATGCACTCAAATAACCCTCATGCACTCAAATAACCCTCATGCACTCAAATAACCCTCATGCACTCAAATAACCCTCATTCATTCAAAAAACTTCAACAATGAATTCTCACACCAGTGATAGTGCTACCCCCGAAAGTCAAAAATGTACTTCATGTCAAATGACTTCTATGAAGAAGGTTATTCGTGCAAGAAGTAAGAATATCAAGTTACAGGTTGAATAGAACACAAAGGGTCAACCATTAAACACGAAGGATGACAATACTTTGGTAAGCTACATTGGTATTATGATTAGATAGAATGTGCCGATAACATTAACCTCTTGGAATGATAAGTTTTTTATTCCCGTGAAAGAGCACATTTGGAATGATATAATAGTAAGTTGTTATTTATATAGTGTTTATGTATTTTCATGCAATGTATTTATGTGTTTTCATGCAATGTCTTTTTTTGTTTTCATGCAATGTATTTTTGTGTTTCCATGCAATATATTTATGTGTTGTATTTATGTATTTTCAGTCAACTTTTGAAGTTGGTGAGGAACATAAGGATTACATCCTTAAATCTGATGGCAAGGCTCTCCAACAGTTCAGAACAGATGTCAACAAGTTTGTCAAAGATGATGATGGCAAAGTCAACCTCAAACCTCCAACCAAATATTTCCGAAGATAGGTGGAAGACTTTTGTCACTAAACGCACAAAAGGAGTCTTTCATGTTAAAGTCATCTTCTTTGTGTTGATTGTATACTTAAGCTTTTGTATATATGATTGTACATATTGATGTTAATGTCGTTTATTTTCACATAAAGTAAGTTATGAAAACCGAAAGAGGACATCTAAACCTTTGTATCCATATCGAGCTTCTTGAGCGGGGTATAGAGCAATTGAGGAAAAAATTGCAAGTATGGTTAATTTGTAAGTACATTATTAGTTATATTTTGTGTCCATATCTAATTACATTATTAGTTATGTTTTGGCAGATGGAACAAAATGATACACCTTCAAATGTATCTTCAGTGGACCTCGACGTTCTGTGGATGGATGCCTGTAAGAACAAGGACAATATCGTCGACAATCAAAACGTTCAAGAAGTGACAAACCACGGTTTAAGTACAATGCTTATTATTTAAACTTGATTTTCATACTTTATTTATCATTGTGATTAATTAACATTATGTTTTTTTTATGTGTTAGGTTGCACTAAAAGGAAAGGAAAGAGACTACAGACCCCAGAGAGTGAGTAGGTACTTGATAAGGTACAAGGAGTATTTGAGTACTCAGACCATATATGGGGTGCAGGATTTGGGGTTATCAAGTGATACTATTTATCCCCTCAAAATCATGCAACCCAAGTCGAGTTGGCTCGGATGCAGAACTAGTTGAATACCCTCATGCAACAGTTCAATTTTTTTTAAAGATCAATTAAAATTAAGGAACTTGATGGCCATCAATAAGGCGGTGGTCCTAGCATCAATGAGAGTTGTATAAAAGCTACTCACAACATTCCTGAGGTAATGTAATTGACTTGTTTTCATTACTTTCCCATTAATTTAATTATAGTCGTAAACATATATGTTTTAACTAACATTTATGGAAACAATAATTACCATTTATATCTGGTTATGCCATCTAAGCGATTAGTGAGTATGTGGCATAATGCACCTATCTTCCCTAACCATGTGAAGGTCGGGATTGATATTGTAGTGGATGTTGATGCATTATTGCCAATTCCTGTCGATGAGGATACATTTATAGCGGCAGAGGCAATAGGCACTTATGTGTCTTGGCCAATACATCTTGTGGTTGTAGATATTCCTAAGGTGTGATTTTCAATACATTTAGTTACAAACTTCTTATTATATTTTTATTAATTGATCTATAATTGATATGTTTTATATTAAAAGTTTCAAGTACATGAACATTCTGGACCCAAAGAAAAAGAGTTAGATGGCTCATTGATATCCTCTCCTATAGAAGAACATATTCATGTACATGAAAAGGTCAAAGTTGTGAAGTCTAAGCATAGCGAAATAATTAGTAAGCTACGGTCTAAGTCTAAAGGATCTTCGGGAGATGAAGCATCCAAGAATATCATTTTATGAACTCAACCGATGAAGGGTGTAAAAGACTTGGGTTATGATTGTTTATTTCTGATATCAATGTGATGTGAAGTCTTCGGGTATAGTACCCCAAATTTCCTTGGCTTTGATGAAGTTAAGGACGTATATAAACATGATCATATAAGTTCATCTTTCATATGTGTATATATAAGGTAATTCATGTTTTCTTAACTTCTCACTTTTACATTTAATTTATCATTGGTGTTATAATTAACTAACATTGATGTTATATGTTAGGTACTTTTATAACAAAATTATCGTGAAAGATACAAGGAAGGTATTGTTCTTGTCCCCACAATATACAACTTTGGTGATGAGTAACCCCAATGAAAATAAGAAAAACAGAGGGAGGCAGCAACAACATGTAGTTGATATGCTCATCAAACATAAAGACAATGCAGATTTATTCCTTGCACCATTTAATATCGGGTGAGAATTTTTTTATATACATAATTTAATTGTCTTTACTATCTTTGTGCTTAACATTTCCTAACCATACGTAATTAAATTTATATGTTTTGTTAGACAACACTGGCTTTTGATTGTCATTAATCGGACTGAAGAACAAATATATTATTTGGACTCTTTGAAACATGGTGTTCTGAACAAGTACCCCGCTATAAAGGAAATTTTCACTATGTTAGTACATATTTTGTTTAGTAATGAAGTTCACTTTCACTTTCTGTTTATTAATGAAGTACATATTTTATTGTGTAGGGGGCTGCAAATTTACAAAGCCCAAGTTCCTCTAAATCTTCAACAAAAAACATCATATGGAATCTTGTAAAGGTACTTATATGTATATTTAATTTCAAGTAAAGGTACTTATATGTATATTTAATTTTAATTGTAGACTCCCTGCCAAAACAACGACAAAGATTGCGGCTATTATATGATGTACTTCATGAAAGAGATAATTCAACAGTGGCCAACTTTAGTCCAATTTGACATAGAGGAATACACATATGACCAAATTATCCAAATTAGGGAAGATTGGAAAAAAATATTACTTACTAATGTTATTAGTAACTAGTTTAGGGTTTACAATGTATAGATTGTAGCTTAGGGAATCAGATTGTAAGCTTAGGGAATCTAATATATAAATTAGAGACTACAATATACTGTTTTGGTTTATCCAATCAATCATAAGAATACATTTGTTGTTCAATGTATTGTGTCATTATATTACTATTCTGTTTTGAATACAATTGTTGAATGCAATTTGTGTTACGTTCTATTATGTTGAATACCATTTTTTATTCATTGTATGGTTTATAGATTGTATTTTGGTATTGTGTTATGTTCTTGCTAGATTTAGTTTTGGTGTGTTGGTGTTGTGTTTTGCTATATTATGTTTTGGTGTTGTGTTGTGATTTGGTGATAGATGTGTCTATTAAGTGTGTTAGAAATAGGAACTATGATATTTGATAACACTTCTTTAAAGAAGCGTTTTTGAATGTATGCAAATTGCATATACAATAGCGTTTCTTTAAAGGGGCGTTGTTGAATCGTTGCACATAGCATATTAAATAGTGCTCCTTTAAAGAGGCGGTGTTGAATGTCAAATATTCAACATTGCTTCTTTGAACAAGCGTTGTTGAATATCAAAGTTTAATATTGAAATGCAACATAGTTTCAACAGTACTTGTTTGAATAAGCATTGTTGAATATTTGAATTCAAAACTACAACAAAATTTAAGAATTTATAATTAATTAATTGCCATTATTTAAATATCATTTAAAACAATTAATAATTCAAATGTCACTAAATTAGCTCCATTTGAGTAAGTAATTAATTAATTAATTTCTTTGATTAATTAATTAAATTTTTGTATTCCGTAATAAAATATTCAATGAATCAACAACACTCAATTAAAGGGGTGTTATTGAATCTTTGAACATAGTACATTCAACAACGCTCATTTTAACATTTATATATTTTATTATTATGAATGATTAATAAAATATTCTGATTTTAAACATTTAACAACTCTCATTTGATTATACGATGTTGAATATATGATATTTAACAGCATTTCGAGTAGAAAATGTTGTTGTATGTCATGGATGGATATATTCAATAATGCGCTCTTTAAGGAGCGTTGTTGAATCCTTGATTATCAACAATCTCAAGTGCAATCAAACCTTAGAAAACTTAAAACATTTCTGCATTCACACACATTCAACAATCCCAAGTTCACTCACTCAATACTGAAACTCATTTACTCTCATTCAACCTCAAAATCATTCAACACTGAAAATCACATTCAGCATGAATATCACATTTAACACCTAAAATTATTCACTCATTCAACCTCTAAATCATTCCAAAAAAAAATTTATTCACTCATTCAACCTCTAAAGCATTCAACACAGAATTCGAAACTCGTTCACTCATTCAACCTCAAAACTATTCACTCATTCCAAATTATCCAAATTAGGGAAGATTGGAAAAAAATATTACTTACTAATGTTATTAGTAACTAGTTTAGGGTTTACAATGTATAGATTGTAGCTTAGGGAATCAGATTGTAAGCTTAGGGAATCTAATATATAAATTAGAGACTACAATATACTGTTTTGGTTTATCCAATCAATCATAAGAATACATTTGTTGTTCAATGTATTGTGTCATTATATTACTATTCTGTTTTGAATACAATTGTTGAATGCAATTTGTGTTACGTTCTATTATGTTGAATACCATTTTTTATTCATTGTATGGTTTATAGATTGTATTTTGGTATTGTGTTATGTTCTTGCTAGATTTAGTTTTGGTGTGTTGGTGTTGTGTTTTGCTATATTATGTTTTGGTGTTGTGTTGTGATTTGGTGATAGATGTGTCTATTAAGTGTGTTAGAAATAGGAACTATGATATTTGATAACACTTCTTTAAAGAAGCGTTTTTGAATGTATGCAAATTGCATATACAATAGCGTTTCTTTAAAGGGGCGTTGTTGAATCGTTGCACATAGCATATTAAATAGTGCTCCTTTAAAGAGGCGGTGTTGAATGTCAAATATTCAACATTGCTTCTTTGAACAAGCGTTGTTGAATATCAAAGTTTAATATTGAAATGCAACATAGTTTCAACAGTACTTGTTTGAATAAGCATTGTTGAATATTTGAATTCAAAACTACAACAAAATTTAAGAATTTATAATTAATTAATTGCCATTATTTAAATATCATTTAAAACAATTAATAATTCAAATGTCACTAAATTAGCTCCATTTGAGTAAGTAATTAATTAATTAATTTCTTTGATTAATTAATTAAATTTTTGTATTCCGTAATAAAATATTCAATGAATCAACAACACTCAATTAAAGGGGTGTTATTGAATCTTTGAACATAGTACATTCAACAACGCTCATTTTAACATTTATATATTTTATTATTATGAATGATTAATAAAATATTCTGATTTTAAACATTTAACAACTCTCATTTGATTATACGATGTTGAATATATGATATTTAACAGCATTTCGAGTAGAAAATGTTGTTGTATGTCATGGATGGATATATTCAATAATGCGCTCTTTAAGGAGCGTTGTTGAATCCTTGATTATCAACAATCTCAAGTGCAATCAAACCTTAGAAAACTTAAAACATTTCTGCATTCACACACATTCAACAATCCCAAGTTCACTCACTCAATACTGAAACTCATTTACTCTCATTCAACCTCAAAATCATTCAACACTGAAAATCACATTCAGCATGAATATCACATTTAACACCTAAAATTATTCACTCATTCAACCTCTAAATCATTCCAAAAAAAAATTTATTCACTCATTCAACCTCTAAAGCATTCAACACAGAATTCGAAACTCGTTCACTCATTCAACCTCAAAACTATTCACTCATTCAACACCGAAAGTTCACTCATTCAACACCGAATTGAAAGTGAGTTTTCCTTATAAATATTTGCATTTTTAATTACATGAATTGAAAGTGTGTTAACTCATTTAGCTTATCTTGAGTTAGGGTCCCCCTTTCACCTTACTGCAGGAGTTAGTGTTTCCCCTAATAATGTATTTGCTCAGCTTAGTGAGCTTAACTCCTTGCTTCTAGGGATTTTTGCTCACTATATTTTTTTTGCTAATTCCTTTCTAGAAAATGGATGAAGATACCTTTTGTCCAAAGAGTATTATTAATTAAAATTGATGAGTGTTAATCGATTGACAAAGGAGTATGAGGATGAAGTGAAATAATTTATTAGGTTTCAAATTGAAAATGTTGAAAACCCTAATAGAATTGTATGTCCTTGTTTAGAATGTTGTTACTCCAATTGAGTTAAAATTTCACTTAGTGTGTCATGGTAGCGATAGTGATACACATGTTGGACAAGACATGGTGAAAAAAGAGATGTTAAGGATTGTCCTGAGATGCTTCAGTGGTTGATAAGTGATGTTTAGAAACCATTATTTGATGGTTGTAATAAATTCACGAGACTGACAGTAGTGTTAAGGTTGTATAAGCACTATGCTAGATATTGCAATAAACCATGATCATTTAACCGCGGTTGCTAGAACAATACTGTTAAAAGCAAGGCGGAAGAACATCAACAACACTCCTTCAAGCAAGCGCTATCCATTTGCGTAGGTGGATATAACTTCAAGAGTGCATTATTAAAGAGGCACTATTGAATATCAACGATGATAGTGTTGACTTGAATGAGTTATGTTTTACAACAGATATTTAAGAAAGCGTTGTTGAAGATATAACTTCAGCAGCACAGAATTTAAGGAGCGATGTTGAAGATAACATAATAACAACGCTTTCTTGTACGAGCATTGTTGCTTGCATACGACGTTTACATATCAGAAAAATAAATGGTGGAGTACTATATGCATCTCTTTGTTTCTATGCAAATTAATGGTTGCACATCTTCAAAGGATGGCAGTAGCCATTCTCTTTCCATTTGAATCCATATATGGTATGGTTCAGACTAATGTCTCCTTCATTTTCTCCTTTTACAATTAGTCATGGCACCCAAAGAGAAAAAGGTGGAAAAAAGGGACAAAGAAACTGACAAGAAAGTAATACAAGGCAGAAAGAAAAAACGAAGTTTTAGAAAAAAAGGATATTCCTAAAAAAGAATGTGTATGTCAATTTTTATTTTTTTCTTACTGAATTTGATCTTTATATCTTTAATCTCTATGTCTAATTTTTTGCAGCAATTCTTAACGGCTACAGGAGACGATGACCCAGATTATGTGGAAATTCTTAATTCTACTAGGCACATAGGGGATGATTTCTTCAACTGTGGAATGAACAATTGTATTCATTATTTTTTTGTTTGTCTTTAATTTGGATTGTTAACTGTGTAAACTCCATGAACAATTTTAATTGTTTTTTGGATGGTTAATTTTATTTTATTATTGTATGATCGAATTGAACAATTGTATTTGTCTTTTGGATGTTTAATTTGACGAATGAAATTTTTGCTTTTGTTCTACAATCATCAAATATTCATATATAACTATAATTGTTTATAATATAAGTGTTGTTGATAATTATATGTTGTTGTAATCAACATCATATAACTATCAACAACAACACATATATTTTAACTTCAACAACGCTCATTCAAGAAAGCAATGTTAATCTGGATAGGCGGTTGTGTTTAACACATATATTATAACTTCAACATCGCTCTTTCAAGAAAGTGTTGTGAATTTGGATAGGTGGTTATGTTTAATAGTGCACCTTTAAGACAACATTGTTAATTCAATAGTGCATTTTTAAAGAAGGGTGTGTTCTTTATATGACATCAATTCAATACTGCCTTCTTAACGAAGCGTTGTTGAAGATGTCATATCATTAGTGATTTCTAAAATAAGTAAGGTTGAAGATGTCATATCAACAATGATTTCTTAAATAAGCACTATTGAATTGTTATGACTTTTAAATATCTAAAGTTGATTCACACTTCCTTCTACACTCTTAAACTTGTTTGAAAAGAAAACTCACACTCAGAGAACCTCATACACTAAGAAAACCTCATACCAGCTCAAAAAACTTCATCAATGACTTCCCAACATGATGTTCATGATTCTCACAGTGGTAACAATTCTACACCGACTCCACAAGACAAGCAACTCGTTCATAAATGAACTCCATGTGGAATGACTTCCATGAAGAATGTCATTTGTGCAAGAAGTAAGGAAGTGAAGCTAGAAGTTGAATGGAACACTAAAGGCCAACCAATAAACTCGAAGGATGACAACTAATTGGTAAGCTACACTATGGTCGTGGTTAGGTGTAATGTGCCTATAACATTTAGCAAATTGACTAATGTTAGGTTGAATGTCGTGAAGGAGCATATCTAGAATGAAATAAGAGTAAGTTTCTATTTTAGTGTGTGTTTATGTGTTTTCATGCAATGTATATGTGTTTTCTTATAATGTATATGCTTTCATGAAGTTTAGATGAATTTTTGTTTATTTATGCAATGTATGTGCTTTCATGCATGCAATGTACTTATGTGTTTTAAATTTTTATGTTTTCAGTCAACTTTTGATGTTGGTGAGGAGCATAAGGATTACATCCTTAAATCCATCGGCAAGGATCTTCGACAATTCAGAACTGATGTTGGAAAATATATCAGAGATGTTGATGGCAGTGTCAACTTCAAACCTCCAACCACATAAGGAAAATGCATGCAATGTATTGATGATGGGCATTGGAAGGCTTTTGTCACTACACGCACAGAAGACGAGTCTTTCCTAGTAAAATCATCTTCTTTGTACTGACTTTATATATATATATATATATATATATATATATGATTGTTCATGTTAATGTTATTTATTGTTGCAGAAAGTAAGTAATGAACACCACAAGAGGGCATCTAAGATTTTATATCCATACCGAGCTTCTCAAGCGGGATATAGATGAATCAAGGAAAAAATTGTAAGTATTGTTAATTTATAAGAACATTATTGGTTATGTTTTGTATCCATATATCTAATTACAATACTATTGGTTATGTTTTGGAAGCTGAAACAAAATGGTACACCCTCGACTGCACCTGCAGTAGACCTTGATGTTCTATGGATGGATGCTTGTAAGAACAAGGACGGTGTCATCAATAATGAACAAGTTCAAGAGGTGACAGATCGTTTTGTAAGTGCTCATCGATCATTTTAATAAACTTGATTTCCATTCTTTATTTATCATTGTTATTAATTAACATTATGTTTGCTTTTTCTTGATGTGTCAGGTTGCCCTAAAAGAAAAAGAGTAGGAGGTACAGACCCCGAATAATCAGATGGTACTACATAAGGCACTAGGACTGCCTGAGTACTCTGGCCGTATCTAGGGTGCGAGATTTGGGGTTAGCAAGCGAACATTTGTACCTCATCCAAAGCATTCAACCAAAGCCCAAATGAACCGGATACAAAATCAATTGGATAACCTCATCATTGGTTCAATGACTTCGAACAATCAATGAAATTGAAGGAAGCTGAGTGGCAATGACAATCTGCTGGTAATGTTCCTTCAAGCATCAATGAGAGTTGCATACACATGCTCCTCACAACATTCATGTTCCTACTCCTGAGGTAATTTAATTAAATAATTTTAATTTATTTGCCATCTAGTTTAATTATAGTCATAAAGTAATTATATGTTTTAAGTAACATATAGGGAATCAATACTTGCAAACTTTTGTTGGATATCCCATTTAGGCGAGTTGTGGGTGTTGGTAAAGTGCACAACGCGATAGATGTTATGCTACATAGTGCACCTATCCCACCCTATCATGAGAAGATTTTGATTGATGTTGCAATCGATGATGATGCATTGTTGCCAATTCCTCTCGATGAGGATATCTTAACAATGGGAGGGGCTATAAGCACTTATGTGGCTTGGCCAATAGACCTTGTACATGTAATTCCTTCTAAGGTATATATATCTGTAATTGATATGTATTGTATTAAATATTTCAGAAAAATGTACACTCCTTGCCCAATGAGAAGGAGTTAGATGGTTCAATGATATCCCCTTGCATAGAAGAACATCTACCAAAAAAGGCCAAGGTGGTGAAGTCTAAGGTTAGCAAACCAAAAACGAAACTGTCAAAGTCTACTAAGTCATCTTCGGAGGATGTAAGCTCCAAAAAGGCCAAGTATTGCACTGAGTTGCTTGAGCATGTAAAGCAGTTGGAAAAAGGTGATATAATGTTGGTAACATTTCCCAAGGAAGTCTTCAGGAATGATATCCAAGAATTCATTAGCATCAATGAAGTTCGGGATGTATATGAACATGACTGGATATGTGCAACAGCTAAATGTGTATATATCAAGTAAATTATGTTTTCGTAACTTCTCGCTTTTGCATTTAATCATTGGCAGTGTTATAATTTACTAACATTTGTGTTATATATATTAGGTACTTGTGTAACAACTTTATTTTGAAAGATAAAAAGAAGGTGATGTTCTTATCCCCACATGTTACCACCTTGGTGACGAGTAGCAACAATGTCATAATGAAGATCGACCAGACAAAATATGTTCCAGATACTCTCATCAATTATAAAGAAGCTGCATATTTATTTCTTGCACCTATTAATATCGGAAGAGCTTTTTTAATCGTCTTTTGTATGTTTGTCATTAGTATGTTTGTTGTGCTTAACATTTCCTAACTGTGTGCATATTTTGTGTTTGGGGGCATTGGCTTTTGATTGCCATTAATCGAATCATGGAAAGAGTATACTACTTTGACTCATTGAAATATGGTGATACAAACAACTACACCGCTATAAGAGAAACTTTTAGTAGGTAAGTAGACTACTCATTTAAACTTTTAGGTATACTTTCACTTTCCTAGGTGTTTAGTAATTAAGTACATTTACTATTGTTTATGGGGTGCAAATTTACAAAGCCTATGTTCGTTCTAGAAAAGCATCATCTAACGTCAAATGGACTCATATAAAGGTATTGGCATAAATCATCTCAAACAATTATATGTGCAGTGTATTCATATTTCAATTAAGGTTATACTTATATTTTTACTTGATTTTAATTGTAGAGCTCCTACCAAACAAACGATAAAGATTGTGGCTATTATGTGTTGAACTTCATGAAGAAGATCATTCAATAGTGGCTAGATCCACTCAAGTTTGATGAAGATTCATACACAGATGACCAAGTCATCCAGATTTGGGAAGATTGGTCAAATTATGTACATAATGTTAAAGAGTAGTTTAGAGAATTCAATGTATAGATTGTAGGATATGTATAGATTGTAGCACAGATTGTAGCTTAGGGAATTCAATTGTCAATGTAATATATATTTTGGTGTATGTAATGTATGTTTTGGTGTATATATGTTCAAACATTATAGTGTAATGTTCAATATATATATATAGTCATGTTTTGGTTTATGCTCAAACAATTGTATTCATATAGTTGTTTTGTTTTGTTTCTAGTTGTTCAATATGTATTCATGTTGATTTTCTGTTGTTGTTTTGTTTCTAGCTGTTCTATATGCATTCAATTTAATTTTCTGTTGTGTGTGCTTAACTATGTAGAATTAAGAATTATGACAATCAACATCATTTATTTAAAAAATAAATATTGTACATATGAACATCGAATATACAATATCCCACATTTACAAGTGTGCTGTTGAATTGAACATATACAACAACACATATTTACAGAAGCATTGCTGATGTGATAACTTCTACAACGCACCCTCTAGTGTTCATTGTTGAATACTTAATTCTCATATTATTATTTTGAATCTATTTCATAGTGCATATGCAAAAAGTTTTGTTGAATACTTAATTCTCATATTATTTTCTTGAATATATTTCATAGCGCTTATGCAAAAAAAGCGATGTTAAAGTGCAATAATTTTAACAACTAAGCACGTGCACAAAACACTATTAGATTTTAATTAATTGTCATTATTTCCTATATTATTAAGTCTTACATTGTATGTTTTGTATTATTCGAATGTAATTAATTGTCATTATTAATTGTTTGATATATTTAAGTAATTGTAATTATTTGAATGTCATTATTAATTTGAATATCGTTAAAACACAATTAATTAATTTTCATTATTAATTTGAATGTTTTGCATATATCTTCAACAGCATGCCCTAGAAGCGGCGTTGTTGATTTGATATCTTCTACAGCGCCCTCGTTAATGTGCACAACGAAATACTTACAGTTTATCGTTATTTTATTTGAATAGGATATCTTCTATAGCGCACTCTTTAATATGCATTGTTGATTATATCTCATTTATAGTTCTCGCTTTAATAAGTGATGTTCAAGATACGATCGGACCCTAAAAAATTAAAACTTTCCCGCATTTTCACACATTCAGCATTCCCAAAACTCATTTACTCAGTAGCGAAATTCATTTACTCTCAAAATCAGCCTTGAAAACATTCAACCTCAAAATCAATTCACTCGTTCAACATGAAAATCATCCACTTATTCAACCCGAAAATCATTCAATACCGAATTTGAAACTCGTTCACTCATTCAACCTAAAAATCATCATTGACTCATTTAACACTGAAAGTTCATTCACTCATTCAACACCGAATAGAAAGTGAGTTTTCCTTATAAATATTTGCCATTTTCTAATTACATGAATCAAGAGTTCATTCACTATTTAGCTTGTATTGAGTTAGGGTTTCCCTTTTTTTAATTACATAATGTATTTTTTCTGCCTTAGTGAGCATAACTCCAAGGTATAGGGATTTATGGTCATTTTATTTTATTGTCAATTCCTTTCTATAAAATGGATCAAAAATGGATGAGTCTCAAATGATTGACGAATGAGTATGAGGATGGAGTGAAAGCATTTGTTAGGATTTTAATTGAGAATGATGAAAACCCTAATATAATTGTATGTCTTTTCTTAAAATGTTGTTACTCAAACTGAGTTACTCCAAATGAGTTCAAAGTTTATTTAGTGTGTCACGGTATTAATCAAAGTTACACATGTTGGACAAGACATGGTGAGAAAAGAGATATTATGGATTGTGATGAGATTCATATGAAAGAGAATAACACAAATGCATATGTTGGCGATCGTTTCGAGGAAATAGTAAACATTGTCGAAGATGATATTTGGGGTTGTCTTGAGATGTTTCAGCGATTGATAAGCGATGTTGAGAAACCATTATATGAAGGTTGTACTAAATTCCCGAGATTGGCAGCGGTGTCAAGGTTGTATAAGTTGAAATCTTATAATGGATGGAGTAACAAGAGTTTCACATTCCTTCTTGCACTTCTGAAGGATATTTTTTCCGAAGATAATGTGCTCCCTTCTCGAACCTATGATGTTAAACAAATGTTACACTCCATTGGCATGGACTACAATAGGATACATGCCTGTGAAAATAATTGCATCTTATTTTGAAAAAGAAATAGTCACAAATGGGTGGAATAAAAGGTCAATCTTATTTGAATTGCCATATTGGAGTTTATTATATGTAATACATTTTATTGATGTTATGTATACTGAAAAAAATGTATTTGAAAGTCTCCTTGGTACCTTACTGAATGTCTCTGGTAAGACCAAAGATGGCTTGAATGCAATAGTGGACTTGGTTAGTATGGGAATAAAAAAGGAATTGGGGCCAATAATGAAGGGAAAACGTACATATCTACCTCCAGCAGCTTATACTTTGTCGAGGAATGAGAAAATCGAATTTTCTAAATTTCTTCATGGTGTTAAAGTTTCAGAGGGGTACTCTTCCAACATTCGGAACCTTGTATCAATGGACGATCTCAAGTTAAAAGATCTTAAGTCTCATGATTGTCATATACTTATGGAGCATTTCTTAACTATTGGAATAATGTCTATTCTACCAAAAAAGGATCGAGGAACCATACCTAAGTTATGCTTCTTCATCAAGGGAATTTGTAGCAAAGTGACTTACCTTCAGAAATTACCTACATAGAAAAGACAAATTATTTTGACTTTGTGTGAGCTTTAAATGTATTTCTCACCTTCTTTTTTTGACATAATGATTCATATAAGCATTCATCTTGTTCGAGAGACAAAACTATGTGGACCTTCCTATATGAGATGGATGTACCCTTTTGAGCATTATATGAAGACATTAAAAGGGTATGTGAAGAACCGTTCAAGATCAAAGGATTGTATTGTTGAGCGATATATTATTGAAGAAGGTCTTGATTTTTGTACCAGATACCTTACTGATGGTGATTTCATAGGCATTCCAAAGCCCCGGTGTGCAAAAAGAACATTTGGCAAAGGGATTACTGGGAATCAAATATTGACTATAACAAGAACCGAATTGGAGCAAGCGCACTTATATGTTTTACATAATTCCGACGAGTTTGAGCCATATGTTGAAAGACATAAGGAGATGCTTAGGAAGTCTAAACCAAGTGAGAATGTAAATTGGATTTCCAATGAGCATAATTGGTGTTCCATATAGTAACTAAAAAATCACATTGTTGAGGAGTTGAATATAAATGTGAATTCGGTTTCTGAAAGATTGAATGGTTACCAATGGTCCAAGTATTCATATCTTAACCTACACTGGTTACCTAATTAATGGGTTCACGTTCTGTATGAAGAAACAAGATGATTAAAGTAAAATGCAAAATAGTAGGATGACTCTTGTTGCTCGAACTTTACATATGTCAAGTGCAAAAGATAAAAATCCAATATATGTGAATATGTTATACTTTAGGGTCATTGAACGAATATGGGAATTGGATTACACAATGTTTTGGGTTCCGATTTTTTGTTGTATGTGGATTGATAACACAAATGTCTTTCGAGTTGATGAGTTAGGGTTCATGCAGGTGGATCTTAATAGGCCAAGGTATAAAGATGAGCCATTTATTCTAGCATCACAGGCTCCACAAGTATTTTATGTTAGTGATCTAGCTGATATGAAATGATTCATTGTTCTTTTAACTTACAAAATAATCGTCAATAATATTGATGATCGAGAATATGAAGTTATTGATGTTGAAGATGATCCTTTTTTGGGACATCACAATCGCGTGAAAGAGGACAAACTATGGATGATGATTTATATAAAAGAGATTATCACGATGAGGGGCATTTGGTGAATCAATATGTTCCTCCAAAAAATGATATTATAAGCAAAAAACAATCAACGAAAAGGAAACACTAGATGCACGTCTTTGGTTAATTATAGTATAATTTCTATTCTTTGTAATTTGCATATACTGTACTTATATTATTTGTTTGTAATTTTATGTACTCTACCAAAACATAATTGACATGATATTCTTTGTTTGTAATTTGTACGGTACTGATGTATTGATATTAATAATACAAACTTATGGTCGGGTATTAACGTGTTTGTGTTATTGAGAATGTCTATGTTGTTGATAAATGTATATGCAGATATTAATCTATACAAAACAACAGCGTATACTAGGGAAGCTCTGGCAAACGATGTTGTATGAATACAATACAACAATGCTCATTGTAGGCAATATTGTTGTATGTATACAATACACCAACGTTTATTGTAGAGAGTGTTGTTCTATATGATTAATACAACAACGCATATTATTGAGAGCGTTATTGTATATTACTAATATAACAGCTCACATTACAGACAGTGTTGTTGTATATGATTAATACAACATCACACATTATAGATAGCATCGTTGTATATAATTAATACAACAATGCTTGTTGTGAGTGTCGTTGTTGTATATATGTGATATTGAGAATATTTATGAACAATACAACATTGCTCATTGTAGTAAATGTTGTTATATGTATGAAATATATAACAACACTCAATGGAGGTGGCTTTGTTGTATGTATGACATACAATAGTGCTCGTTCGACGTGGCGTTGTTGTATGTATATGTTGAAAGGTTTATTTGGGAGAAGGGTTTTCCCAATCAACAAATCGTCCTGACAGTAGTGCCAATTTGTTGAAAGCGAAAATTCCCTCATTTTGATATGTTTTCTTTTTATTTGATTAAGTAAGTGAACTCGGTTTTATTCTTTTTTATTCTTTGTTTGTCATCTCGGCTTTGTTGAAATAAATTCCAACGTCGGTATAATGGTTTCAAGAATATTCCAGTTACAACTTACTTCTAATAATCATGTGAACAAGTTATTTCTTCTTTGCCTCATCTCGACATTGTTAGAATAAATTCTAACACCGGTACAATGGTATCGAAGCAATCCCCTATTACATAATTATTAAGTACCTTTGAATACCATCTCGGTTTTGTGGAATAAATTCCAACACCAGTTTAATAGTATTCTAATGTACAGAAGTGATGAATAGCTAGTTGTTAGAAACATATAAATAAATAAAGAACAAAAGAATAATAAAGTTTAAGTGACATTTATTTATTTACTCCATTTCGGTTTCCTTTTATTAGCAAACCAAACTTCTTCCTTAAGGAAGGTTGGTATTAAAGAATAAATAAATTGCGCAATGTAAATAAATTTATTGATAACACTTTACTATTTTACAATTTACACCTCTTTCAAGATTCAATTGTAGTATTGTATAGGGATAGGTCGAACCACAAGGAATTGT
>NC_032023.1:7916258-7921243 GCF_001865875.1 Lupinus angustifolius | reverse complement strand
CTTTTAGAATATAAGAATAAGTAGAAATACATAACCATATTCAAAAGAAATTGTTAGGAGCATGAGCCATCCATCCAAGGATTGGATGCTTTGAGTTCCAAATGAGATTACAAAATTGATTTTTGCATCTCATTTGCCTTCTCCTTTTCTCCTCTTGAATTATAAACTAAAATTACAAAACTTACTTAAATAAAGTTCTTATGAACTAAGAACAAGAAGAGAGAACTTCAGGGAAGAATTTCAAGGCAAGATGGTGAATGATGTATGATATATATCTTGTTCGAATGAAATGTGCCTCTATTTATAGAAATTTCCCTAGAGTCGTTGAGCTGCTTGTTAGCATCGCTCAGCAGCTGACCAAACCCTTCAGCATGGGTGTGGTCACGTGATCAAGCAACTTTTTCACCTCCTTAAGCTTGACTTACCAAAGCTAGTTGTGAGCTATGGGACTAGCTATGGTGAGCTACTCTGAAAAGCCTATGGAGGGCTACTTGAAGTGATGTCATTGGTGACTTCATGGTTTTCTTGATGGCTAAGTCAAGTCTGGGTGCACACCACTAAGCACACATGTGGCACCGCTAAGCTGCTTGTTGAGCAGCTTTGACCGTGCTAACTGAAACGTGGCATGGTGCTTGCTGACCTGGGCAGGTGTCTGGTTCACCACTAAGCACACATGTGTCACCGCTGAGCTGCTGCTTGAGCAGCTTGGGCGTGGGCATGCTTGTGTCTGACCGTGCCAAGCTTGAGTTATGACTGTGTCAGGCTTTTTCTGGTGTTAGGCTGAGTAGTCAAACAGGTCCGCTCAGCTGCTTGCTTGAGCAGCTTGGTCGAGGTCAGGCTGGTGTCCAGGTCAGCTTAGCGTGGCTTAGTCCACGCTCAGCTGCCTGCTTGAGCACCTTGATTTTGACTTCTTTTTCTCTTTGACCATGAATCTTTTTTTTCTCTTTTCTTATTCTTTCTGAATCCTACAAAACACATAAAAAAGAAATACAAACACAAATATACAAGATTGTGATATTTTATACAAAAAGTATTATTTTAAGTTGGTTTTTCTCAATTATGCTTAAGATAAGTGTCATAAAAGTGTATGAAATTTAGGCATGTTTGGCACTTATCAGTATGACATACAACAGCATTCGCACAAGCGTTGTTAATCATGCCTATATACTACTGCACTCACATAGAAAGCGCTCAAAAGTGCTATTAAATATCTAAAATGCACGCTGTTAAACTTCAACCCTAGCGTAGTACAATTAAAATATGTTATTGGATGGAGTGATAAGAGTTTCACAGACCTACTTTGAATTGGGAAGGATATGTTGCAGGAGGATAATATGCTACCTTCTCGAATCTATGATGCTAAATAAATGTTATGCTCCATTGGCATGGACTACAATAGGATACATGCCTGTAAAAATGATTACATTTTATTTTTTAATGAGTATGTTTCGTTAAATTTTTGTCTGTGATATTTTTTAATGATCTTTTTTATTTTTATATAAATGTTTTGAAAGTGCAAAGTGTCAAGGATCGCACTAGCAATGCTTTGCCTATGTTTTGATGAAGACAAGGTTTTATTAAAGCTTGAAGATGGCTCAACAATCAACATGCCTAGAGCTAATTAGTCATATCTAGACTAGGATATATAAATAGAGTCATTATTCTAAGTAGTCTGGGATGTGTGCCTTAGTAAGTGAGTATAGGTGAGATGAACCTAGATGCCAATCTCTCAAGCAGTTATAATTGTCATATCATATTCATGAGACATATCATCTAGTTAATTGTATATTCATGCATTAATCATATATTTTATATGTGCATATTAGGCATAATATAATTGCTAAAACATGTATAGGAGTTAAGCATAACATATGAGTAGTTTACCTTTTGACCAACGTGTTTTAATATGCTGGTTAATCGATTAACGTGGTGACTTAATCAATTAACTCAACTTTTTTTCTGTAATATCAGTTTTTCTATTACAACTGGTTTCTGTTTTAATCATGTTACACTGATTAATCGATTAACATGGTACCTTAATCAAAACTGCTTTCTATAAGTTTAGGCAATTTCCAGAGAAGTGTAGCATTGCATTCTATTGTATAGGATTGATTTAGAGAGCATATTCTCCTGTTTTACATTCTATTTTGCAGAGAGAAATGCATGTGTGAGGAAGAGAGATTAACATGCCATACTGAATATTGATTCTTTGTTACTTGCATACTGTTTTTCATATGCTTAGTCTCATCCTTATCTTGCTCACATGTTCATGCATTTTGGATAAAGATTCTTACAGAGATATCTTGTGATTACTGTTTTTTATTAACTAACATGTATATGATGGCTTGAGTGAATTGTGAGTGAGTTAGTCTTCAGGTTTTTCATTGTTATATTTCGAGTATTATTGTGCTTATAATACCTTGCTTTTGTAATCTGTTTTTATGTGTATTGGATTGATCTCTAGGTGTCTTACCACCATAGAGATAGAGTGATTCTTAACCAAGACTATGAGGTCTTCATTTGAGAACGAGAATCTTGGTTGGGGCTAGTTCGAGAGAAAGGTTTTCTCAAGCGATAGGAAGAGTCAAACCAAGGATTAGATGTTCTAGATTTCAAGAAAGAAGTATCCTATGTTTTGTAAATTGAATTTGTGTATGTGATTATACTTGTATTCAATATAGTGAAGAATAAAATCTCCCAAGATCAAAAGGGGAGGCCTGGATGTAGTTTGCAGTAGATCACAAACAAACCAGGATAAAAATCCATCTTTGCACGCTGTTCTCTCTTAAATCTTCTTTACATTTCTTGTTGTTTTAATGTGAGTTAGAAGCTGATATTTTGCCTACTTATACCCTACCATGTACATGTTAATATTTCATAATAATATCTGATGTATCTCTGCTTATCTAGTTATAAATAACTGTGCAATTAGTTGCTCTGATCATTCTATTCTGTGTGTGTGTTAATTGATTAAGCACACTGGTTAATTGATAAACTGGGTTGTTTTCAGAACTGGGTTTTGGTGCGAGAAGCGGTGATTGATAACCGCTACACCTATTCAACCCTCCTTCTAGGTGTGCCTAGGCCACTGATACCTAACAAGTAGTATCAGAGCTAGTACGACGTGCTAGCTCCACCGTATCCATGTGATCCTTAGGGACTTCAAATGGGTTCCACCAACCCCTTTGGCGGTGATGGCGCATCCATTAACCGCCCTCCCTTATTCAGTGGCGAGGGATAGGCCTACTAGAAATTCTGAATGAAGATTTTTATAGAGGCCATTGATTCGAACATTTGGGAATCCCTGATCAGTGGACCATTCGTCGCACTTCACTTAGTGGATGGCGAACCGAAAGAAAATCCAAAAAGCTTATGGACCAATGAGGAGTGCAAGAAGGTTCAGTATAACCTTCGCGACAAAAATATAATTACATCGGCCCTATCCTACGATGAATTCTTTCGGGTATCTCAATGTCAAAGTGTCAAGGAAATGTGGGACACTTTACAAGTGACTCATGAGGGCAATAGCGAAGTCAAGCACGCCAGGCTGAATGCACTAACACATGAATATGAATTATTTCATATGTTACCGAGTGAATCAATTGGCGACATAAAAAAACGATTCACTCATATTATTAATCATCTTATTGCTCTAGATAAAATGTTTACCAGAGGAGAACTCACTAATAAAGTTTTACGATGTCTTGTCAGGAGATGGCAACCTAAAGTGACGGCTATCATGGAGTCCAAGGATCTAGATTCCATGCCTTTGGCAATGCTATTGGGAAATCCTCGAGAGCATGAGATGAAGCTTGGACGTCTGACCATGCATGAGGAGTCTGATTAGAAAAAGAAAGGAATACCTCTTAAAGCTACAACATCACAACCCACTGAAGAGATAGACAATGACGACTCTGACTTAAACATTGATGAAGAAATGCTAAACCTTCTCGTGCAAAATTTTGGGAAATTTCTAAAAAAGAAAAGAGGATTCAAGCGATTTCAAAAGAAAGAGGCGCGAGAATCAACTAAGAAAGGCAAGAACAAAGAGCGCTTCACTTTGTTTAAGAGATATGCTCTATTTTCGAGGACGAAAATATTTTAAGGGGGGGGGGGAGGATTGTAAAACCGCGAATTTTACGATTTTGAATTATAAGATTTTATTAATATTGTTATTAATTATATTTTCAAAAATGAATTTCTGGGAATTTTCGGTAAAAAAATAGACGAACCTCTAGTTGAGTTTTAGTCTTGTAATTTTATTTCATATTTTACGGTAAACTTTGGTAATTTTCGGAGACAGTCGGTTCTGAACCACTGTCGGGGCCGAAATCCACTCGGTACGACTCAAAAATTTGTTTTTGAGTTTCGTAACTCGGAATCGAATTCCGATTGCGCCGTTGGCTTCGTAATCACATTTCGTGTCAAGATAGACCCTGAGCTGGTCCATACCTATTTGCTAAATATTTTTCACTCGGAATACAAAACCCAAAATTCTAATCGGATATTAGGATCGGGTGATTTATAATACCCGATCGTGTATTGGCCGATAATACTCGGATATGTTTACGCTCGTGTCCACGAAGTGATCATTTCGCATTGGGATGCGAGATTTGACTTTCATAAAGCAAATCTCACATCACTTTCACCCATATCTCAATCTCATCATTAGCCACCCTAGGATATTTGCCATGATTGCCTAGGGGAAAATCTGATTTCCTTCTCTCCATAAACTCCACACTTCACACTTCACTTGCTCACTCTTGCATTTTCAAAGAAGAGGTAAATCCTCTCTTCATTTTCTCCTTTCTTCTTCCATCTTCAATCCTTGATCTCTCAACATTCAACCAATGGATGTTGATGAGATTTAAGTATGTTGTTCATGAGTATGTCAAGAACATATTCAACCGTTGAAATTTTCTAAAACGCTTTCTAACTCATTTTCTCTTCAAAACCGAAAATAGTGTTGTTCTTGAACTCATGAA
>NC_032023.1:7915855-7916158 GCF_001865875.1 Lupinus angustifolius | reverse complement strand
GGATGATGATAAAATCAAAGGAACCTTTAGGAAGTGTTTTGGAAAAATGAGAATGTATGTATTTCTATTTGTTGTTAGCCTTAAAACCATGGCTTGGACCAAGTTGGAAAAAAATGGAAATCTTTGCTAAAATGGATGTTAAAGTTTATGAGTGCATGAATGCCTCATAAAACTCTTAAAGGATACTTTGAATAACTTACTTTAAAATGGTAAGATTATCAAAGAATGTCTTAAATCGGAATATGGAGTTTTAAGTATTTTGGTAACGATTTTAGAAATATCGGAAACTAACGGATTTTTATT
>NC_032023.1:7914990-7915755 GCF_001865875.1 Lupinus angustifolius | reverse complement strand
AAATTTACCCATTTTTCCGCAATGTTTTTTAGAAGTATTTTTCGGGGCGTTACAGACCATCTCAAAGGTTTTGGGGTTAACTTGGGTTTTAAGAAACCCAAGATTTTTGTATGTTTGAATGTTTTGAATATATACGATTGTTGATGAAATGTGTTGAATATTGTATATGAATGTTGTTGGGAACTTTTCTGTGTGCAGGTGTTTGAAAAACCATGTTTAAATGTGTTTCGGTTGTCGAAAAGGGCAAAAGTTGGTATTCTGTCAAAGTCCCTGTCGCTTAGGCGAGAAATTCTCGCCTGGGCAAGCATAGTCTCGCTTGGGCGAGGGGAAGTTTTGGTTCTGGAACTCCTCGCCCGGGCGACCAATCCTCGCTTGGGCAAGCAAGGGTCCTGCTTAGGCGAAAAAGCCCAGGATTTCGATGAAATTCTGGAACTTTCTCGCCCAGGCGAGCAAAAGTTCGCTTCGGCGAAAAAAAAAAAGAAAAAAAAAGAAAAAAGAACCAAGATTTTAATGATGTCTCGCTGAGCGAGAAGGGGCCTCGCTTGGGCGAGGAAGGCTTAAGTTTAATTGATATTTAAAGATGAATTGTCGCTTGGGTGAGAGGGTCTCGCTTGAGCGAGAGATGCCCAGTTTTAAAATGGTATTGTTGATTGAATTTTCGCTTGAGCGAAGGGTACTCGCTTGAGTGAGAGATATGAATTGTGTTTGACTATTTGGATTGATTGGTTGAGTATGTAATAACCCTAGTATGAGTATGTGATATAA
>NC_032023.1:7914144-7914890 GCF_001865875.1 Lupinus angustifolius | reverse complement strand
TTGATGGGAATATACATAGGTTGATTAGATAATTGTTTATGAGAACAATTGATGAGTTTGGTTATATGACTCATGTGGTTTAGATAATTGTTTATGAGAATAATTGATGAGTTTGGTTATATTACTCGTGTAAATTGGATAATTGTTTACGAGAACAACGGATGAGTTATAATGTAATATGTTATATATATGAACTGTTTTTCATATCTGAGTGTAATATTCTGAGTAAGTCCACGCTGTCAATGAATTTACGTTCATTAGATGTCTTACTCTCTCTATTTCTCTTCTTTTCTATTGTTTGCTTTTCGGACGTGTGCTCGTCAGATAAAACAGCTTTGCTCGGATTTGGAGCTACTTGTCCATGATGTTCCAGGAGGGGGCATGAGGAATTGAGGAGAGGCAGTACCCTAGCCTTGGAGCGAGCCACTAGGAGTTGCTCATCATTTTGTGACCTTTGAAACAAGGACGGTTTCAGCTTGTTCATGTCTTTGTGTAGTGTCTGTTGGCGATGATTAATATTTCCGCCTTTTCTTTTTGGATTTTGTATATGTTAGTGGTGATGTAGTTTCCGCCTTTGTTGACTTAGTTTGTATAAACTAAAGATGACTTAACCGTTTATATGCATTGTGTTATTCAGGAAACTGTGAATCAGGTTAAGTTATCATTCGATAACGATAAGTTGATTTTCCGCATTTGAGTTACTTAAAGTGATGTCCCGGAAAAGGAAGGTTTTAAAAGGAAACAAT
>NC_032023.1:7911851-7914044 GCF_001865875.1 Lupinus angustifolius | reverse complement strand
TGTAGTACAAAGGATGCTACTAATGCAGTATATTCTAACACATCATCCTCTTCTAATGATTGTTCCTCATATGATGTTTTATATGATGCTTATGTCGAGATGCATGAAGAGCTAGAGAAATTAGCAAAAATTAGTGCCGATAGAAAAAGGATAATTTTGCTAAATGATCACAAAATAATACAACTACAAAAAGAATTAGATGAGCTAACATTGGAAAATGAAACTTTAGATCTAATTTTTTCTTGTAATTCATGTTACTGCTATAAAAATAATTTATGTCAAACAACTACTTGTGAGTCTTGCGAGGACTTGAAAAATGAGAATTTTAAACTAAATGAAAAACTCGCAAAACTTAAAAATAGTCAACACCAATTAGATACCTTGCTAAGTAAAACGAGAAACATTGGTGACCACACTGGATTAGGGTATGTTCCCCCATCCCATAGAAATAGACTATATAAGAGACCTATAACTGGTCCAAATAAAAAGTCTAATAAGAAAAATAGTTCCTACATGTTTCTATTGTGGCACACATGGCCACACCTCTTACTCTTGTTACATTAGGAAATATGGGATACGTGACAACTCAACCCATGCTATAATCGAGAACGTTCTATATGTAGAAGGTTTAGAACATAACTTGTTGAGCACCAGCCAACTATGCGACAAAGGTAATCGTGTGTCATTTGATTCTGATTGTTGTATAATTTGTGACGTATTATCTAATAATATAAAGTTTGTCGGATATCGTGTAAATAATATTTATATGGTTGATCTGGAGGATGTCACTTCCTTATTTTCAAAATGTTTTATTTCAAAAGAAGATGACATATGGCTTTGGCATAGACGAGTCACTCACATTCATGTGAAGCATCTAGAAATGTTATCTAAAAATAATTTGGTTATCGGTCTACCAAAACTCGATTTTAAAACTTAGGATTCTTGTGACATGTGTCAAAAATGTAAACAAGTAAAGAATTCTTTTAATAAAAAGAATGCGATATCCACTACTAGACCTTTGGAGCTTCTCCATATGGACTTGTTTGGACCATCGCAAATCATGAGTTTTGGTGGAAGTTATTATGCTTTGGTAATTGTCAATGATTTTTCTAGATTCACATGGACTTTTTTTTAGCATCAAAGAGCGATGCATATAAATCTTTTAAATGTCTAGCCAAACAAATTCAAAACCAGTCCAACCTCAAAATTATTTACATAAATTTGAAAATCATAAATTTGAAAATCATAAATTTAATAAGTTTTGTAATAAGCATGACATCATGCATCAGTTCTCAGCTCCCCGTAGCCCTCAACAAAATGGAGTTGTTGAGAGGAAAAATAGAGTTCTAGAGGAACTCGCGAGGACCATGCTAAATGAGAGCAAGGCTCCAAAATATTTCTAGGCTGATGCAGTTCACACTGCTTGTTATGTAATGAATCGAATACTACTTAGACCTACTTTTTTGAAAACACCTTATGAGATTTTTAAAGGTCGAATATCGAATATTGCTCATCTTCATGCATTCGGGTGCATATGTTTTATTTTAAACAATGGAAAAAGGTCTTTAGGAAAATTTGACTCGAAGGCTGATGAGGGCATATTCTTAGGATATTCTTTACATAGTAAGGTTTTTTGTGTGTTTAATAAATATACCATGCAAGTAGAAGAATCTATTCATGTTCACTTTGACGAATCTTCTCCAAAAGAGAAGAGAGAGGTCTTTTCTGATGACATTTCAGGTGCACTAAAAGAAGTTCATTCAAAGGACATGAACCAAATCCAACAAGAAGATGACGAGCAAACAGTAGAATAAGAACATCAGGACAAGCCTATTGCATGGAAAACCAAAAAGGATCATCCACTCGATAAGGTGTTAGGTGACATATCTACGGGGGTGGTAACTTATAGTTCTTTATGTAATTTCTATAATTTTGTTGCATTTGTATCTCAAATAGAGCCAAAGACCATCGATGAAGCCATCGAGGATGTACACTAGGGTATAGCTATGCAAGAAGAGCTAAACCAGTTTGAGCGTAATAATGTGTAGGACTTGGTCCCCAAACCAAAAGAACATCCTCTAATTGGCACCATATGGGTCTTTCGTAACAAGCTAGATGAATATGGCTTGATAATTAGAAATAAGGCTCGCTTAGTGGCCAAAGGCTACAACCAGGAGGATGGCGTCGATTATG
>NC_032023.1:7870350-7911751 GCF_001865875.1 Lupinus angustifolius | reverse complement strand
ATTTTTAAATGGCTATATTCAAGAGGAGGTGTACGTAGACCAATCACCAGGGTTTGAAAACTTCAAATACCCGAACCATGTGTATAAACTCAAGAAGGCCCTCTAATGCCTAAAACAAGCTCCGAGAACCCGGTACGATAGATTGAGTGTTCCTATTAGAAAAAGGGTTCGAAAGAGGTTTGGTCGATACCACTCTCTTTATCCGTAAATTAGATAATCATGTTTTACTTGTTCAAATATATGTTGATGATATTATCTTCGGATCTACTAATGACATCATGTGTAATGAATTTTCTGAGTTGATGCAGGGCGAGTTTGAGATGTCGATGATGGGTGAGCTGACTTTCTTCCATGGGATTCAAATTAAACAAATGAAAAGTGGCATCTTCATTCATCAATCAAAATACTGCAAAGAATTACTAAAGAAGTTTGATATGGAGCAATGCAAAGATGCATCCACACCTTTGGTGTCCGCATGTTATCTTGATAAAGATGAAAAGGGAAAAGCTATTGAGGGAACCAAATATCATGGGATTATCGGCTCTTTATTGTATTTGACTACTAGTCGTCCCGATATTATGTTTAGCATTTGTATGTGTGCTAGATTTCAAGATTTGCCAAAAGAATAACATTATATTGCTGTAAAACGTATCATGATTCTGACTTCGCTGGGTGTAAGTTGGATCGAAAGACCACTGATACCTAACATGTTTGAATGATGTATTTTTTTCTTTTTTGATGAATGTTTGAATTATGTATTTCTCGAATGTAGGAGTAAATTGTGTGCATGAACATAATGTGTACTAATGTCAATGCATTTTGTATGCCCGGATGTTGGGAACACTATTTTAGGGAACTATGCCCTTGGTTATGATATATTAAAATGTCATGGTGGATTTGACGCCTATTACATTTTAAGGTTTCAAAAAATCAATGAAATATTCTTACTCAATCATGAGTGTTAATAGTATTTTTCATTTTTTATAAAATTAGTGTTTTTACTCTTTAAATGATATTTACTCTTCTCACCGATGACTCTCTTTACCATTGGTAAGGAATGAACTTCTACCTCGTTGATAAATAATATACAAGTACTTTTATAATTGACTTAGTTTTAGTTTGTAAGAAATGTCACGACTGTGATTAATCTCGATGATCAACTCACGTTCCTAAATTATAAAATTCACTCCAGCTCAGACTATTCACTCTGAACTTATCGAAGCAACAGTCAGTATCCAAGAATAAGGTGACGTTAGTGCAATATGCATCTATATTTGATTGCATAATGTAACATCCTATTTATTTTTTATAGATAGTTTAAACACCTAATTTTGTCTTTCTTATAAGAAAATTCTGAAGTGAATGATGAAGGGTGAAGTGGAAACCTTTGTCCAAAAGGGGTATTACGGTAATTTTGTGGTTAAAGAAATTCAAATAATTATGTTACCTGTTTATGAGTATTGAGATAATTTTTTATGATTTTATAAAGTTACTAGTGATTCTATACAAGAAGTGAAAAATAAATTTTAAAGCTTTATAAAATCAATGAAATGTTCTAACCTATCCATTAGCGTTATATGCATTTTTCATTGTTTTGTAAAAGTATGAAAATATCTTTATTAATCAGACAAAATGAATTTAATTCTTTAAATGATTTGAAAGTTGAAACCAACATTTTTCTCTTTCAAAGTTAGATTCCTTATTAACTATTATAAAACCTTTTGTTTACATGTTATTTATTTTTTAGAATTCATCATCTTTGAAAATCATTTAATGACTTGCATTACTGTTTTATTTATACTATATAATATAATTTATATATATAAGTTTAAAATATATTTTTAACTCTAATATAAATTAGTCAGTATTTTCTTTTGATAATTAATTAAATAACATTAACTAAGTAAATAAGATAATTGTGCTCCTTGGTCGTATAACTTAGAAAAAGTAATTAATATTTTAGATCTTACACATATTAGTCTAGCTTGCTACTCTAGGAATATGTTTTTAAGATAATATATGATTGTTCATAACAAGGTCAATAATGAAATAAAGGAGTATTTACAAATTTCTTATTTTTTTCTTAATATATTTTAATTCTTAAAATTCCCTTTCTTTTATGGACAATTTTCTTACCATTTACTCTCTTTTCCATTGTAAAGGATTTAACTTATAATTCATTAATAAATAACATTCAACTACTTTTGTAGTTGACTTATTTCTGGGCTATAATAGTTCATAGCATATATGTAGAGAGACAAAACGATCATGAGATGGATTCAAGGAGCCGAATGTCAATTGTTATTTCTATTCTGAAGAAGGTATGCAACAATCTTAATAATTGGTATTTGATGGTAATAGGATAATCACGTCCAAGGTATAAGGGATTAGATATTTAAATAAAAGAATAAGGTAGAACTAAAGAGAGATAAGATCACCAATATATAGGTATAGATAGGGATTGTGAGGGTAACCCACCATCAGAAAATAAATACAAATATATAAATACTAAAAACTAAAGCTATGTGATGTTATTATATATAATACTGTTATTAAATAAATAATAAGATACACACTTTGTAACATAGGATAAAAGGATATCAATTTAGATAAGAAAGAATTTAAAAACAAGTGCAGACCATTATTGTCTTGAATAACTAACAAATAATTGCTAGATAGTTATAATAAAAATAATTTAAGAAAATAATAAATTTTATATTGTTACTAGAAAAAGATAGAAACCTAAACTCACGATACCGAACATGGTATATTTATATGATATATGTTGATATGTACACATTATAAGAAGATATGTAGTATAAAGTTTAGGTAACAAAATGAAGATTGCTACAGGTTGGAAGGTAAATATTATAGAGTTGTGGATAAGAAGTAGAAGATAAGGAGTAATATATTATAAATCTAAAGGGGTAAAGATATATACTAAGTATCATATTATAAGTATAAAGGATAAAGATACAAAAGTAAGATATTATTATCATGATTTTAAGAAAGAAGGCGTTAGGTAGAGTCAAACCAAAGACTAGATGTTCTAGATTTTAAGAAAGAAGTGTCCTATGTTTTGTAAATTGAATTGGTGTATGTGATTATACTTGTATTCAATATAGTGAAGAAGAAAATCTCCCAAGATCAAAAGGGGAGACCTGGATGTAGTTTGCAGTGGACTGCAAACAAACCAGGATAAAAATCCATCTTTGCACGCTGTTCTTTCTTAAATCTTCTTTACATTTCTTGTTGTTTTAATGCGAGTTACAAGATGATATTTTGCCTACTTATACCCTGCCATGGACATGTTAATATTTCATAATAATATCTGATGTATCTCTGCTTATCAGGTTATAAATAACTGTGCAATTAGTTGCTCTGATCATTCTATTTTGTGTGTGTTAATTGATTAAGCCCACTGGTTAATTGATAAACTGGGTTGTTTTCAGAACTAGGTTTTGGTGCGAGAAGCGGTGATTGATAACCGCTACACCTATTCAACCCCCCTTCTAGGTGTGCCTAGGCCACTGATACCTCACAAGTAGTATCAGAGCTAGTACGACGTGCTAGTTCAACCGTATCCATGTGATCCTTAGGGACTTCAAATGAGTTCCACCAACCCATTTGGCTAGCTCAACTGTATCCATGTGATCCTTAGCTCAACACCTACTGGAAATTACGAATGGAGATTTTTATAGAGGCCATTGATTCGGACATTTGGGAATCCCTGATCAGTGGACCATTCATCCCACTTCACTTAGTGGATGGCGAACCGAAAGAAAATCCCAAAAGCTTATGGACTGATGAGGAGTGCAAGAAGGTTCAGTATAACCTTCGCGCCAAAAATATAATTACATCGGTCCTATCCTACGATGAATTCTTTCGGGTATCTCAATGTCAAAGTGTCAAGGAAATGTGGGACACTTTACAGGTGACTCATGAGGGCACTAGCGAAGTCAAGCACGCCAGGCTGAATACGCTAACACATGAATACGAATTATTTCATATGTTACCGAGTGAATCAATTGGCGACATAAAAAACGATTCACTCATATTATTAATCATCTTATTGCTCTAGATAAAATGTTTACCATATGAGAACTCACTAGTCGTGGTGAAGAATCGCAATCCCTGTGGTGGTACGACACCAAGAGATCAGTCCAAAACACACAAAAATAGATTACAACAGCAAGGTATTATAAGCACAATAATGCTTGAAATATTACAATTAAAAGACCTTAAGACTAACTCACTCACAATTTACTCAAGCCATGAATCCATGAGAGTTAATCAAAAACAGTAATCAATATATCTCTCTAAAAATCTTTACAAATAATGCATGAACATGTGAGCAAGATAAGGATAAGAATAAGCATATCAAAAACAGTATGCAAATCAAAGACTCAATAAGGCATGGTAAACTCTCTTCCTCACACATGCAACTCTCTTGCAAAAACAGAATGCAAAAACGAAATATGCTCTCTAAATCAATCATATACAATGGAATCCAATGCTACAATTTTCTGGAAGTTGCCTCAACTTATACTAGACAGTTTTTACAGTTGGATTCGTTGCAGTCAGTTAAGCAGTTAAAACAGAAATCACTTATAACACAAAACAGACCTCTTAATCGATTAAGGTAACTCGTTAATCGATTAACCAGTGCAACAAAATTGAAATAGAAACCAATTGTAACAGAAACATTGATATAACAGAAAAACAGTTGAGTTAATCGATTAAGTCACCACGTTAATGGATTAACTAGCATGTATGATTAATGCATGAACATTCAAAAGGTAAACTTCTCATATGTTATGCTTAACTCCTATACATGTTTTACCAATTATATTATGTTTAATATACACATATAACATGTATGATTAATGCATGAACATACAATTAACTAGATGATATGTCTCATGGATATGATATGACAATTATGATGGCTTGAGAGACTTGCACTTCACCTCACCTATACTCACTTACTAACGTACACATCCCAGACTACTTAGATAATGACTCTATTTTTATATCCTAGTCTAGATATGACCAATGAGCTCTAGACATGTTGGGTTTTGAACCATCTTCGAGCTTTAATAGAACTTTGTCTTCATCAAAACATAGGCAAAACATTGCTAGTGCTATCCTTGACACTTTGCACATTCACATATGAATGAATGAACGTTGCAATGATGTATTTTTTGTTTTTATATAAATGTTTGAATGATGTACTTTTCCTTCATTTGAATGACATTTTTAATTTTTATATGAATGTTTGAATGATGTATTTTTTATTTTTTGATGAATGTTTGAATGATGTATTTTTTGAACGTATATGTGTATGAATAAGTAAGTTATGTGCATGAACATGATGTGTAATGTCAATGCATATTGTATGCCCTGAGTGTTGGGAACCCCATTTCAGGAAAATATAGCCTTGGTTATGATATAACAAAATGTATTGATGGATTTGACACCTATTATATAATTATATATATTATTATATTTTTATGACTATGTAAAGTTACTACTAATTTTATCCAAGAAGGGGAAAATAAATCATTTTAAGGTTTCACCAAATCAATGAAATATTCTTAATCATGAGTATTATAAGTACTTTTCATTTTTTTATAAAATTAATAAATATTTTTAATAATCACAACAACAAAAATGGGATTTTTACTCTGTAAATGATTTGAAACCAACTCTATTATCTTAGAATGTGAGATTCATTATTGGCTATTATAAAACAAGTTATTTCTTTTTTTAGAAATCATTATCTTTGACTGTTTGTATATAAATTTAAAACATTTTTTTAATTTTGAGATAAAATAAGAAATATGTTTCTTTGATAATTAAATAAATACCTTAACTAAGTAAATAATAACAACCCAATTAAATTTCATTAAATAATAAAAATTAAATATTTATAAAATGTTTTTAATATTATTTTCTAGAGTTTATCTCTTCTCACATCCTTATAAATTACATTCCAGAACTATTCAACTAAAATGATAAGAGATCATTTATTCCTATTGTCATAAACTTTTGTGCTAATGGCCTACAACAAAGTTGTGTTTGTTTTCTTCATTGGCATGATCATCGTGTTTGCTTCGGTTGATGATAGAAAAGTCATTCAACTCTCTACTACATGTCCAAGCATTAGTTTTGATTGATGTAGGCATTTTACTCTGAAATGATACTATGAGAATCATCCTAATCATGGCTCGTGTTAAAATAACTGTGTTTGAATATATGGTTGTAGACCATAGGAAAAGTAATTTATATTTTAGATCCTATAGATATTAGTTCAGCTTGCTACTCTAGGCATATATATTTGTGAGAACTCATGATTGTTCATAACAAGGAAAGAATTAAATAAAAGAGAAATTGTAAATTTTTTATTTTTTCTTTATATATTTTGAAAATTCATTTTCTTTTAAGGACAATTTTCTCAGCAACTACCTTCTTTTTGATTGGTAAGGATTTTACTTATAACTCATTGATAGATAACGTACATGTACTTACGTAATTAACTTACTTTTGGGCTATTATAGATATCAACCCTAATGAATCTTGATGGTCAAGTTAGGTAAGCTTTTATTATATGACAGTATTATTATTTTCTTAGTTTTGATGTATTTGTTAATCGCTTCTATTTTTATCATTAATGATATCCCCAAATTATACAATTCAACCCAAATTCAACTTATTATACAATATCTAAGAAGAAGGTGACACTAAATTATCTTTGAAAGCCAGACTTGTTATTTGTTATTATAAAACATATTTTTTACGCGTTATTTTTTTCTTAATTTATCAGCTCTGAAAATCATTTAATAACATCATTTATGACATTTATTTTTATTACACAGTAATAATTAATATATATAAATTTAAATATTTTTTCATTCTAATGGGAAATAATAAATGTTTTGTTTTGATAAGTAAAAAAATTATGGTAAGTAAATAAAAATTAATTAAATAATTAAAATTCTTTAAATAATAAAAAGAGTGAATTACACTGACAGCTCATGAATTTTATTAAAATTATACAAAATATTATTTTTATGTACATAAACAAATTACCACTAATTTATATACATACATTATACCAACTATATTTGCTAGAGAGATAAGTATAATATTCAAAACAAAAAAGGTGAGTAATATAATTAAGTAAAACAAAATATGATATATTATGGACACAAATCCAAATATTATATGAATCAATGTACTTTCATTATTTCATATAATGTATCTTATACTATTTGCATTTGTCTCCACAACATACCATATTTTGTTTAACTTAATTGCACTTATTACTATTTTTGCTTAAAAGATTAGACTTATCTCTTCTACAAAGGGTAGTGAGTATAATGTATGTCATAAATTAGGGATAACTTGTGTAAGTGTAAAAATGGTACGGGCAATTTATATAACTTCACTATAATTCAGGGAGTGTGAGTGTAATTTATTCTAATAAAAATAAAATAAAAAATAAAAAAGTTAAATATTATTTTCAATAGTTTATCTCTTCTTTCTTCCATATAAATTAGTTAGCAAAGTCACACAACTATTCAACTCAAATTGAAAGAGATCATTTGTTCATGTTGTCTATGGCCCACAACAAAGATGCGCTTGTTATCTTCATTAGCATGATAATCATGTTTGCTTCACTTGAGAATGGACAAGCCATTCAAATCTCTACTTCTTGTCCTAGCATTAGTATTAGCTGCTACAGCCATTGTACTTTGAAATGCTATTTTCAGAAGGTGCGTGATCACGGACCATGTTATCATGATTGTGCTGGTATATGTGGTTGCATACCTTAGAAAAAGTGATTAATATTTTAGATCTTACATATATTAGTCTAGCTTGTAAGTCTAGGCATATATTTTCATGAGAATGCATGATTATTCATAAGAAGAATATCAATTAAATAAACGAGTAATTGCAAATTTCATAATTCTATGTTTATTTATTTTAATTCTCCAACTTCATTTAATTTTAAGGGCAATTTTTTCATTGACGACTCTCTTTACAATTGGTAAGGAATGAATTTATATCTCGTTGATAAATAATATACAAATACTTTTATAGTTGACTTAGTTTTAGTCTATAAGAGATGTCACGACTGTACTTAATCTCCATGATCAAGTCACGTCACTTTTTGTTATATGACAATATTATTTTCTTAGTTTTAATATATTTGTTAATTCCTTCTATTTTTATCATTCATGGTGTCCCTAAATTATACAATTCACTCCCGCTGAGACAATTAACTCCAAACTAACCAAGACAACAGTCAATATCCAAGAATAAGGTGATCTTATTGCAATACACATCTATATTTGATCGCATAATGTGACACCCTGTTTTTTAAAAGATAGTTTGAACAACTAATTTGGTATGCTCTATAAGAAAATTGTGAAGTGAATTATGAAGGGTGAAGTGGAAACCTTTGTCCAAAAGGGATATTACGGTAATTTTGTGGTTAAAGAAATTCAAATAATTATGTTACCCGTTTACGAGTATTGTGATAATTTTTTATGATTTTATAAAGTTACTAGTGATTTTATACAAGAAGTGAAAATTAAATTTTAAAGCTTTATAAAATCAATGAAATGTTCTCACCTATCCCTTAGCGTTATATGCATTTTTCTCTTTGAAAGTTAGATACCTTATTAGCTATTATAAAACCTTTCGTTTACATGTTATTTATTTTTTAGAATTCATCATCTTTGAAAATCATTTAATGACTTGCTTTACTGTATTTATTTCTATTATTCAATAATAATTTATATATATATATAAGTTTAAAAGATATTTTTAACTCTAAAATAAACTAATTAGTATTTTATTTTGATAATTAATTAACTAACATTAACTAAGTAAATAAGAAAGTTGTGATGGTATATGTGGTTGTATAATTTAGAAAAAGTAATTAATATTTTAGATCTTACATATATTAGTCTAGCTTGCTACTCTAGGCATATATTTTTTAGATAATATATGATTGTTCATAACAAGGACAATAATGAAATAAAAGAGTATTTACAAATCTATTTATTTTCTTAATATGTTTTAATTCTTAAAATTCCTATTATTTTATGGACAATTTTCTCACCATCGACTCTCTTCTTCATTGTAAAGGATTTAACTTATAATTCATTAATAAATAACATTGAACTACTTTTGTGGTTGACTTATTTCTGGGCTATAATAGTTCATAACATATATGTAGAGAGATAGAACGACCATAAGATGGATTCAAGGGGGAGAATGCCAATTGTTATTATTATTCTGAATAAGGTATGTAACAAACTTAATAATTGGTATTTGATGGTAAAACGATAATCATGTTCAAGGTAGAAGGGATTAGATATTTAAATAAAAGAATAAGGTAGAACTAAAGAGAGATAAGATCATCAATAGTTATAGATAGGGATTATTAGGATAACCCATCATCATAAAATAATGTGATGTTATCTATACTATTAATCTATACTTCTATAATAAAGGAAAAACACAAAATAACCACCATCATGGTGTAATTTGTGTTTTCCTATTTTGCCCTCAATATCTTTTTATTTCTACCAAAAAACCATATAATATTATTTTCTTATTTTATCCTTATTATCTTCTTATTTTAAAAGTGTATTTAAAAAATTGAATATTAGACCAATTGAATAAATTTAACCATAAATTTAGTGCAAAAAATTATATTTGAATTTATAAAATACAAACTATACATTACAAACGATAGGAAAGCGGGTTGACAGACACGACATGTCAAGACGCTAATTATATATAATACTATTATTGAATAAATAATAAGATACACTCTGTAACACTCGATAAAAGGATATCAATTTAGATAAGAAAAAATTTAAAAACAAGTGCATACCATTATTGTCTTGAATAACTAACAAATAATTGCTAGATAGTTATAATAAAAATAATTGAAGCTAATAATACATTTTATATTGTTACAAGAAAAAGATAAAAACATAAACTCACCATACCGAACATATGATATATTTATATGATATATGTTGATTTGTACACATTATAAGAAGATATACATTATAAAGTTTACGTAACAAAATGAAGGTTGCTATAAGTTGGAAGGTAAATATTGTAGAGTTATGGATAAGAAGTAGAAGATAAGGAGTATAATATTATAAATATAAAGGGGTAAAGATACAAAAGTATTATATTATAAGTATAAAGGGATAAAGATACAAAAGTAAGACATTATCATCCTAATATTTTATGATAAATAATCTGATAACTATCACCACTTTAATCAAAAGTAAAAATGAAGATAATGTTATATCATAAATAGTATATGATATAACTCTTGGTAAAATATTATCAAAAGGTTAAATACCTATAAATATATATAATGCAAATTCTCATGTAGATATTTCTTAAATTAAGAATAATTTAATAGTAACATCTCTAACTCAAAATATATTTTAAATACTGTGTTTCATGCAAAAACTCTATTTTTTAAAAGATATATCATCACTTGGTTGTGATATAACTCATAAAAATAGCATATTTTAAAGAAAAAATATCATAAATTTATTGAATAATTGTTCAAAAGATCAAATATTCATCTAGAAAATCTACGGACAACTCTATAAAAATAAATCTTACTTTACCACTCATGCATAAAAAAATAGAAAATTATGGGTGTTACAACTATGGTTTCAACCATGATAGCTTTCAGTCAAGTCAAAAAATAGAACCCATAAAACCAACTTTCAAATCTTGAGCACCTTTGGTGATGAATCATAAAATGTATACAAAAAGGATGCTTTTGATTTATGTAGGAGGTGCATGAATGGTTGAGGTGCATAAATGGCATGATGGTGTAATTTTTTATCCATGGAATATGAATCCATGTTTTTTCTTTATTGTGAATCCATATGAACATACATAAATTGATTTTTTTAATAATTTATAATAATGTATGAAATGATGAAACAACATACTGGAATGGATGTTATGATAATACACAAAATGTAATGTTTAAATGAATTCTTTATTTTGTATATATGTATGCATGAATGTATGTATGGATGCATGCATGGAGGATGCATGCATGGATGGATGCATGAATGAATGAAGGAAGTAATGAATGAATGAAGGATGGATGGATGCATGCATGGATGGATGGATGAATGCATGAATGAATGAAGGAAGGGTGGGTGGGTGGGTGGATGGATGGATGAATGACTGAATGGATGGATGGATGGATGAATGAGTCGATGAATGGATGGATGGATGGATGGATGGATGAGTAGATGAATGAATGAATGAATGAGTAGATGAATGTATTGACGATATATATTTTATTCTTATTGGTTGAACATATAATGAACGAATATTAGAATGATGTATTTTTTGTTTTTATATGAATGTTTGGATGATGTACTTTTCTTTTTGGATGAATGTTTGAATGATATTTTTTATTTTTATTTGAATATTTGAATGATGTATTTTTTCTTTTTCGAAGAATGTTTGAGTGATGTAGTTTTCGAATATATGTGTGTATGGATGAGATAATTGTGTGCATGAACATGATGTATAGTGTCAATGCATTTTGTATGCCTCGAGTGTTGGGAACCCTATTTTGGGGAAATATAGCCTTGGTTATGATATAGCAAAATGTCAGGATGGATTTGATACCTATTATATGGTTATGTGTATTATGATATTTTTTATGACTTTCTAAATCAGGAGTGTTATAAGTATTTTTCATTTTTTTATGAAATTAATAAATATTTATTTTAATCACAACAAAAAAACATGGGATTTTAACTCTTTAAATGATTTTAAACCAACTCTATTATCTTAGAAAGTGAGATTCATTATTGGCTTTTATAAAACAAGTTATTTCTTTTTTAGAATTCATCATCTTTGAATGTTTATATATAAATTTATAACATTTTTTTAATTATGAGATAAAATAAGAAATATGTTTCTTTTGATAATTAAATAAATATCTTAACTAAGTAAATAATAACAAACTAATTAAATTTTATTAAATAATAAAAATTATATATTTATAAAATGTTTTAAATATTACTACTTCTCACTTCCTTATAAATTAGGTTCCAAATTTAGATAACTATTCAACTCAAATTGTAAGAGATCATTCATTTCTATTGTGATATACTTTTGTGCTAATTGCCTACAACAAAGTTGTGTTTGTTATCTTCAATGGCAAGATCATCATGTTTGCTCCGATTGAGGATGGAAAAGTCACTCAACTCTCTACGTTTCCTAGCATTAGTTTTGATTGCTACAAACATTCTATTCTGAAATGCTACTATGAGAATCAACTTGATCATGGCTCGTGTTAAGATAATTGTGTTTGTATATATGGTTGCATACCATAGAAAAAATAATTTATATTTTAGATCCTTCAGATATTAGTTCAACTTGCTACTCAAGGCATATATTTTGTGAGAGCGCATGATTTTTCATAACAAGGAAAGAATGAAATAAAAGAGAAATTGTAAATTACTTATTTTTTCTTTATATGTTTTAAATATATGAAAATACATTTTCTTTTAAGGACAAGTTTCTCACCAATGATCTTCTTTTTGATTGGTAAGGATTTTACAATTAACTAGTTGATAAATAATATACACGTACTTATGTAATTAACTTGCTTTTGGGCTATTAAAGATGTCACAATGAATCTGGATGGTTAAGTCAGGTAAGCTTTAATTATATGACAGTATTATTTACTTAATTTTAATGTATTTGTTAATTACTTCTATTTTTATCATTAATTATATCCCCAAATTATACAATTCAACCCAAATTCAGCTTATTAAACTTAGAAAGGAACAAAGTAATAGACAATATCTTAGAACAAGGTGACAATAAATTATTTTTTAAAAGCTAGACTCGTTATTTATTATTATAAAACATTTTGTTTACGCCTTATTTCTTTTTCTTAATTTATCAACTTTGAAAATCATTTAATAACATATTTTACTATATTTATTTTTATTACACAATAATAATTAATATATATAAATTTAAATATTTTTTCATTCTAACATAAAATAATAAATGTTTTGTTTTGATAAGTAAATAAACTATGGTAAGTACGTAAATAAAAATTAATTAAACAATTAAAAAAATTAAATAATAAAAAGAGTGAATTATCTTTTTAAATAATAAAAATTAAATATTTATAAAATGTTTTAAATATTATTTTCAAGAGTTTATCTTCCCACTTCCTTATAAATTAGGTTCCAAACTTAGATAACTATTCAACTCAAATTGTAATAGATCATTTATTCCTATTGTCATAAACTTTTGTGCTAATGGCCTACAACATAGTTGTCCTGTTATCTGCATTGGCATGATCATCATGCTTGCTTCGGTTCAGGATGGAAAAGTCATTCAACTCTCTTCTACATGTCAAAGCATTAGGTTTGATTGTTTTAGGCATTCTACTATGAAATTATACTATGAGAATCATCCTAATCATGGCCCGTGTTAAGATAATTGTGTTTGTATATATGGTTGTAGACCATTGTAACACGTGAAAAATCGATATATTTTATTAATTATTTATTTTTAATAAAAAATAATTTTATAAATTAATCGGTAATGAATTAGGCTAAACTATAGTTGAGAGTTAGTCTTGTTTTGCGAATTCTTATTTTATAGTAAATTTTCGTAATTTTCTGCGACCGAAAGTTTTTACACTGCTGTCGGCCCAAATTCGCCCGAATTCGATCTAATAACGTGTTTTTGAGTTCCGTAGCTCGGAATCGAATTCCAATTTCATCATTGTCTTCGAAATATTAATTTGAGTCAGGATGAACATCAAGTTTGTCCAAAACGCATTTCTAAATATTTTTCACTCTGAATTCGGTATTTCAAAATTCTAACTGTAATCGGAAGATTTTACAATCCAGCCGAGTATTGGCCAACAATACTCGGGAATGGTCTCATCACGAATGTTTCGCCGAAAATGTCACCTCATGTTCCCGAGTGAAACTTGCTGGGCAAGCAAGCAAAAATACTCATCTTTTACACTAAGCCCCTCAAACCCTTCACTTACCCATTGCACCTAAGGGTGGAAACAGATCAGACCGTCTATCAGGGGCCTAATACTTAGCCTATAATAGGCCAGGCTAGGCCTTTTTAGTAAACAGGTCAGGCTTAGGTTTCTCCGGAAGCCTATTTAACTTAAATAGGCTAGGCTCAGGCTTTTTAAAAAGCCTATTAAGCCTAATAGGCCGACCTTGTAATGTTATTATATATTTATAATTTATTTTTTATAATATGTACCCAAAAAAACTAAATAATAAAAATTTTATGTAAATCCAATATGACTTAGAGAATGGACTATTTAGTAATTGGACATTCAGTTGTTGAGACTTGGGCTTAAGTACATAACCCTACCCATGTAAGTATGTAATTTTAATTGAATAAGTGTGTAACCTGAAATTGCAATTTGCAAGTAAGAGTGACTAACCCTAAAAAAGCAAGTCTCAAAACAATCCTAATCTATATTGCCTCACCTTCAAAATCTCATTTGAGAGTGACTAATTATTTGTTGATTGTTACCATCTTCTCATCTGAAAGCATAGAAGATTGACACAGGTTCAGATAATTTCTCTAAATAGAATCACGTCTGTCTTATATATGTATGTGATTAACATACTGGTTTAGTGCTGATTTTAATAAGTATTTGATATGATGCAGTTGTATTTTTTCTTGTATATGCCACATTTGTATTTTTTTTCTCTGCCTTCTTTCATTCATCTATAAACTTATGATTCTAAATATAAAGTGGGATGTAATTTGTGAAAGTGAAAAAGTTGCAGTTTTGGAAAGTGAGTTATTTTTAGTTTCAAAATAGCACAAAATAGTAGCATTAGACTTAAGTTAATATAAGGAGCATGCAAAAGAAGTTAAAGTTTAATTTTAACCAAATTTTAGTCTGCATCTAAAGTTACAGGGTTCCTAAAGTTTAAGTTTGCATCTAAAGTTTAAGTCTAAAGAAATTAATTTTTTTAGTTTCAACCTGATTGTATTGGCTAAAGAATTTATCTTAACCAAATATTTAAGAAGTTCACAAATATAACTTCTCAAAGAAGCTGCAAATATATCTTTTAAAGTGATTCTACAAAAGTGATTTTAACAAAGTGAATTTTTAAGAAACTGCAAATATAACTTTTAAAAATAGATTAACTTATAAATTCTACAAAAGTGATTTCCCTCTTATATCATCAAACTAATAATAGATTAGTTATAAATTAAAATCTATGCTTCAAGTATACTATAAGGATAATCCAAAAACTGAATATGTGATATACAAGTATGAATATGCACATTAATTTCTAATTTTCTATTTGCTAACCCTGTGAATATTTTTATAGGTAAGAAAATGTCTAATCCACTTGAGGGTACAAATTCATCTGTTCCTACCATTGTTACTGAAAGTACAGCAGAAAATTCAAATCAACAACAACATAATGTTGAAACTGCTTTAGTCAATTCAAGTGAGAAAGTGGATTGTCCCATTAAGAGCAAGAGGAAGAGGACTAAAACATCACCAGCTTGGAATGACTTTGATGAAATTGAATTTCCTGGAGGCATTAAGAAATCTTAATGTAAATTCTGCAAAGAGAAACTAAGTATTACTAGAAAGGGTTGGAGCACCAGCCACCTGCTGCGACATATGGAAACTTGCCAACCAAAAAGGATGCAATTGGCTACTCAAAAAAAGCAACCAGTTATTCCATTCCGACCTAACTCAACTAATTCGTTTATGACTCCAGGAGCTAAGTACTCTAACGAGAAGATGAGAGAAGCACTTGCTACTGCAATTATGATGCATGAACTTCCTTTTAATATGGTTGATGCTCAAGGTATGATGTGGGCATTTCAATATGGAATTCCAGAATTTCAGAAGATGTCCCGTAAAACAATAAGAAATGATTGCATAGCAATATACGAAGCAGAGAAGAAATGCTTGAAGGCATTGTTAAGAAGTGTGGGCAAGATCAGCTTGACTACAGATATGTGGAGGTGAAATCATCAAGTTGTTGAGTACATGGTCATCACTGGTCATTTCATTGATGCAGGATGGAAGCTTCATAAAAGAGTTTTGAGTTTTGTGAAAGTGCTTGCTCCAAGGCGTGGGGTTGATGTTATTGATGCTATTTTCAAGTGTTTAAAATCATGGGGGATTGATGAAAAGGTGTTCTCAATTTCGGTTGATAATGCTAATTATAATGACTCATGCTTAAAGACCCTGAAATAGAATCTATCATGTGACTCAAAGTTAGTTCTTGGTGGTGCCTTGTTTCATGTTAGATGTTGTGCACACATATTGAATTTACTAGTGCAAGATGGCCTTAAAGAGATCAAAGATGTCATTTATAACATTCGAGAAAGTGTGAAGTATATCAACCACAATGACTCGAGGTTAAAAAAATTTTGTGATGTGGTTGAACAAAAGCATTTGAAAGAAAGGAAGCTTGTCATTGATTGTCCTACTAGATGGAATTTCACATTTGATATGCTATCATGTGCTCTAAAGTTCAAGACAGTCTTTGCATCTTAAAAAGATAAAGAGCCTCATTATAATTATGCACCTTCAAATGAAGACTGGGAGAAAGTTGAAAAAGTTTGTTGACTTCTTCATGTGTTTAGTCTTGCCACTCATGTGATTTCTAGCAGTGAATATCCTACTGCAAACTTGTATCTTACCGAAGTTGCAAGGGTAAAAGATGTAATTGATAAAGCATCAGAGGATGAAGATCACTTCATGAGAGAAATGGTTGCGTCGATGAAGATAAAGTTTGACAAATATTGGGGAGTATGCAATCTCTTGATGGCCATTGCAAGTGTTCTTGATCCTAGGTACAAATTTCAAATGATGAATGTATGCTTTCCCTTAATATTCAAGACCGAAGAAGCTTACATAGCGAATATGAACAAGGTACAAACTTCATTGCAAGAATTATATTGTGAGTACTCTTTGAATATGAAAGTGACTTCTTCTAATGAAGATAACAACACCGCTACAAACCCCTCATCATCACAAATGCCAAAATTAGTTGCGGATACTGGATTTCAACATTAGATGAGTATAGTGCGAGAAAATGAAGCAATCCCCCCAATAAAATCTGAATTGGATGCATATCTTGATGAACCTGTTTTTATACCTACTAGTGAATATGGTGATAGTTCTTTTAGTGCATTGGAGTGGTGGAGGAGCAACTCCATGAAGTATAAGATCTTATCAAAAATTACTACAGATATACTTGCTATTCCAATCTCTACAATAGCATCAGAATCCACATTTAGCATTGGAGGAAGAGTAATTGATGAATATCGTTCAAAATTGAATGAAGAATCTATTGAAGCACTAATATGCGGTGGGGATTGGCTTCGTAGTAAGTATCTTGTGAAGGAAAAAGAAAAGGTAAAACATCAATATTTTTAAGTTTGTTATTTTAGTTGGTTTTAAACTATTATGTGCTTTAATATATTTTATTTTTGTTTTGAAGGAGCCTAAGGTTGAAGAAGATCAAAATGAAATTTAATTGAAGATTTAAACTCATTTGTTGGATGTTATTGACTTTATTTTTAGCATTATTATTACTTAGCAATTTGAGCTCTTAGACTTCATGGAGTTATGATAGAAACATGGAATTTGTTTTGATGTGATGCCTTTTGGATGATATAACATTTAGACAACACTACAACAAATTTAATATTGTTTAGATATTATTTAGATGTTATTTAGCAATTTAGTGTTGCCTTTTGGATATTGTTTGGACACCAGTATCATATTTGGCAATTAAGTTGTTAATCATGTTAAACATTTGTTTTGTATCTTCTAATATATTATGCAAAACACTCTTAAACATTTGTTTTTTGGCACCACAAATCCTTCCAATACAATATGCAACATTGGAGGACGATGGAAATAATTGTGATAACAATGTAAAAAATTTCATATTAATTGCCATAGTCATATTAATTTTTTTTAGTTTGTATATAATGTGTTGAGTTCCATGCTTTAACAGACTTTTAAATAGGCTACTAGGCCAGGCCAGGCTTTTAAACAGGTCAGGCCTAGGCTTTGAATTTTTTTTTTAACAGGCTAACAAGCTAGGCCCAGGCTCCTATTTACTATATAGGCTCGGCCTATTTAAGGCAAAGCCTGACTTGGCCTGGTCTGTTTCCACCCTTAATTGCACCATTAATCTTGGAAACATTTGGTTTGTCTCCATAAATCAGATTCAATTCTCCCTAAATTTGATTTATTCCACTTAAAAGAGCCATAAAACCTCTTGAAATCCTTGGCTTGCTTCTCAAAAAACCGAACCATGGCACTATAAAAAGAACCCAACCCCTTGAGAAACCATTGGCTCTATATTGCATTGCATTTCTTCTTCCTTTGGATTTTCTCAAGAACACTAAGGTAAACCCTCATGCTTGGTCTTCATGTTTTAGAAAATCTAGTCGTTCATTGTTTACGATATTTGAGTATGATGTTTATGTGTATGTTACGAACATTTTCAATCGTCAAATATTTCTAAAAAACCTTCCTATCTTTTGTTATACACAAGAACGCAAAAAATGAGTTTACGTGAATCTAGAAATTGTTGTTTTGAAACCATGAAATCTTGTTGTTCATGGGGCTGATTGAGTATTTGAAAATATCAATGTTATTTATGTTGATGAAAGAGGATGATTTTGAAATCAAAGAATATTTTAAATCGAAATGTCGCTTTGATCATGAGATCAATCCTTGTAAAAAGGTGTTGAAATAATCATGAACCGATAGGAATCGGAAACGAGACTTTCGAGGATAAATGATGGTTCAAGAATATGAATCTTGGACCGGATGGATGAAAGTCTTGGATGTTCTTATAATGGATTCAAATGATGTCTTTAGCTTAGAGTTAGTAGGAAAACGATTTAACTCACAAAGCGTTGGTTTGTGTTTTGTGTTTAGTTTTGAGGTGTTTGAAGTCAGGCAACCTACGCATTCACGGAAAGGAAATCTGCCGCGCTACAACCCAAGGTGAAAGAGAATACATCGTGACATAGTGGTGTTCGAATATGATACCTGGATCTCTCAACTACCTCAAAAGTTGGGAGTTATTTCTGTCTTTGTTAGAAACTCGTACTTAACCAAATGATTTGTGTTTGGATTAAGTACGGATGTTTCCTTAGGCTGCATGCCCCTAGGATAGTATAAAATATCAAGTCTTGTGGTTGTTATCCATGAAGGAACACCACTCGAGAAACTAAAACGCGTAGGGATCGAAAACAACAGTGGTATTCTATCCGGTGGCCGAAGGTTGAAAAATTGGTCATGGCCACTGGTCCAGCCACGCTTGGGCGATCTAGCCACGCCAGGGCGACCCAACCTCGCATGGGTGAGCCAGACACGCTTGGCCACTGGACCAGCCACGGCTGGGCGAGCCAAACATATCTGGCTACTGGACTAGCCGCGCTTGGGCGACCCAGCCTCGTCTGGGCGATCCAGCCACACCTGGGTGAGGGCCAGGCAGCGTGCTTGGCCTGTTCTGGGCAGTTTTGGCACCCGAGCGATAATCCCTCGCCTGGGTGAGACCTAAAGGGTGATTTGGACCATTTTTGGTGGATTTTTAGCTTGAGCGATAGTCCTCTCGCTCGAGCGAGAACCATGCACGAAATTGAGTCTGTTTTGATGAATTGGTCGCTTGAGCGACAACCTCTCGCTTAGACGAGAGACGTACATAAATTGTGACTGTTTTTGATTGATTTATTGCTTAGGAAATAGCCTAGCTTGGGTGTGAAGTGTATTTACATTTGGGGAAGATCATGGCTCAGAGGATTGAGTTTGGTGCCCGAATGACAAACGTATACTATTACTTTTGTTCTTTTGCCTTATGCGGGCAAGGATTCCGACGAGGATGTTGTGAGCAAGGCTATTCCTAAAAAGGATTACATGATACCACACAACAATGTCATCTGACCATAAAAGGCTTGGCCATGTGGTCGTCCAGGGTAAGTCAGCGATGGTTCGTAGTGGTAGGGATGTTATTCCTATATTACGTGATAACATAAGATCGGGTCCCACAAGAAGCATTCATTTGGAAGATGTCTTAAGATGGGCCAATCGATATAAAAGAATAATTAAAGTATTTAATCGGCTAACTTCAGTTAGTATACATACGCATTATGAATAACGAAGTAATAGAGAGGAAATTTATGGGAGACGAACGAGCACCGTGATGTTGAGAGGGACGACGATGGCGGTGATTCGTCAGCAAAGTCTTGAGGGAGAGTCTAGGTGAGACGAGTCCCTTGTATTCCTGAATGAGGTATTCTATTGGATCGGACAGTTCTCATAGCATAAACTAGACGATCTCTGACAACCCCTCTTTGCAATCAGGATCAATGAGACGGATGCTCAGAAAGTGTTTGATACGACACTGTCCTGAAATGTACAGTTCTTCGGAACAGATCGATCATATATCCTTGCTAGGAATTTATTTTTGGTGCAATCAAATCGGCTTGTTATGGGACCTGTACTCTTGATTATTTTCGAATAGTATATTGAGAGGATATTGGTATAAGGATGGATGAAATAAGCATATCATGCATGCATTGAGAGTGTGAATATTGATCCTCATGATGCAAGTTATAACATCATTTCATCATTGTGCATTATGTTTGTGATCTATATTGTGCGTATCATGTGTGTATGTATGGATGTGATATTCCATGTAATTCCACGCTGTCGATGAATTATATTCATTAGATGTCTTACTCTCTCTTCTTTTCTTCTCTTCCCTTTCTTTTCTTTCTACTTGTTCTCGGTTCGCGTTCTCATTTAGATGCATCGTACGATGAGGATTCGGAGCAACCGATTCACGATGTCCCAGGAAGGGGCACGAAGTAATGATGGACATAGATATACCTACACATGCCCTTATGCCTTAGAGTTAGAGATGGTTTGTGATGGCTCTACGATGCGTTTTCCTTCACAGCATGCGAGCTTGGAGGCTTCTTTCACCTTACCTGTTGGGACATTTGCACCTACTGCATCATCCATTCAGTCTGTGATTCCTCACGAACCCACTGATGTTGGACCATCTACTAGGAGACGGAGTAGAGATGATGTTCCCGATTTCCCATTGGGGAAGAGAGCTGCTATATAGATGCTGCCCGATCTTCAGGTAGATGCGAAAGTGGGAATAAAGTCAGAGGGTTCGTCCAACAACCCAGAAGAGGAGCTGGAAACCGAAGAGGAAGACTATGTGGAGTTGGTCTATATAGAGGACTCCATTGAGGTGGTGGACCTCTCTTCCGATTCTGAGATGGAGGAGGATCCCTGTGAGTGTTCTAGTACACCCGCTAACCCTAGAGCTAGTCGCTAGTGGTCATTTCTATTTCTAGTTGCCCTTAAGGCGAGTATCTGTGTAGGGTATTTTAGTTGTTTTGAATAAACCAGACTATTGTATATATTTGTAGTTTGGACCAGGATGCATTCCGCTTTGCTTTTGTATAAACGCTTTTAGTCAATTTCAATAAAGGGTCATTCCACGAGCTGGCATTCATGTATTCATGAGTGTGGTTCCGACAATTGGCATTGGTAGAGTGCTTAAATCTCGTAAGCTTACCCCTAAATTCATAGACCATACCAAATTCTTAGAAAAGTTGGACCAGTAGCTTAGCAAATAGCTTTACCACCTTTACTATCGAACTTACATAATGTTTTCCATATATCCCAACTCGGAAAATACTTTAGTGACTCGTCATATATCATTGAACCCGATTCGATCCAGCTAAAGGATAATATCACTTTTGAAACTATGCCTGCGAGGATCGCTGATCGAAGTGTGAAGAAGTTGCGAGGCAAGGAGATTGCTCTAGTTAAGGTGACCTGAAGTCAAGCAAACAGAGAAGATACGACTTGGGATGTTGAGGAGGCCATACGAGAATCCTATCCCTATCTATTTTCTTAAGAGGTACGTTTCATTTTCGAGGACGAAAATATGATAAGTGGGGGAGGATTGTAACACCATGACAAATCGATATCTTTTATTAATTATTTATTTTTAACAAAAATTAATCAGTAATGAATTAGGCTAAACCATAGTTGAGTGTTAGTTTTGTTTTGCGAATACTTATTTTGTGGTAAGTTTTCGTAATTTTCTGTGACGGAAAGTTTCTGGACTACTGTCGGACCCAAATTCGCCTGAATTCGACCCAATAACGTGTTTTGAGTTTCGTAGCTCGGAATCGAATTCCAATTTTGTCATTGGCTTCGAAATATTAATTCGAGTCAGGATAAACATCAAGTTTGTCCAAAACGCATTTCTAAATATTTTTCACTCTCAATTCGGCATTTCGAAATTCTAACCATAATCGGAAGAGTTTAACATACAGCCGAGTATTAGCCGACAATAATCGGGCATGGTCTCATCACTAATGTTTCGCCGAAAACGTCACCTCATGTTCCCGAGTGAAACTTGCTAGGCAAGCAAGCAAAAATACTCATATTTTACACTAAACCCGTCAAACCCTTCACTTACCCACTGCACCATTAATCTTCGATAGCTTCTTCTCCAATGCCATACCACGCCGTTTCTACTCTTCCGGTACTTACCTTCTTAATTTTTAATCGACAATGACAAATGTTGTAGTTTAATTTAACTAATTGTTGATATAAATCACATGCCGAAGGTTTTGCTGCAATTTTCAGAATATTTGATAAAGTTTACTGTTCATTGCAAAACCATTATTAATTTAATAATTTATGCATTTGTCCTTGAAGCTAGTTTATGAGGATGCAATATATGTGATGAATTTAACTTAGCTTAGGAAGCCATAATCCAAACAAATATAGAAACTAATTATTGCCTCTAAAAGCAAATTTCCTCCATTAGGAATTTCAATTTTCTGTTTATGGAACTGTGTACATGGGTATAGTATCTTTTTCAGATACAAAAAAGGAAGAAAATGAGGTTACTGAAGATATGACAATCGCCACAAAAAATGGCGTCACACCAGATAAGGCTCCCACCCAGTAGAGTCTGGGAAAGATAGATGTATGCAGCCTTAACCTGCAAGTGGTGAGGTTGTTTCCAGGTTGTTGAAGATGCTTTGACAGAAATAAGACTTTGGAAATTTGGTGGCCTGCGCTGCTATCCGAAGAAGGAATCTTGTTGCCTGTTGAGGCTTCTATCCTGCTGTTGTTCCCCGTCCTTTTGTCTAATGTTTGGTTGGTTGGTTACATTTCTTTGTTTTGTTTTTCGCAGATGTTGCAAACACGAACCCTCATAATCCACGCAAGAGTATCATGAATCAGATGATGTATTCTGACACAAATTCACAGATTGGGAGCTCCATGCCACTCTCTTCAATGCGAATTGGAACAATCATTCACACCATTGAGTTGAACCCAGGGCAAGGTGGCAAGCTTGTCCAAGCAGCTGGAACTAATGCAAAGATCTTAAAGGATCCCACAGCAGCATACTGTTTAATCCAACTCCCTTCAGGTGTTAAAAAGTAGATTGATTCTCCATGCAGAGCCACCATTGGTACAGTGTCCAATCCAAGCCATGGAGACCGAAAGCTTAGAAAGGCTGGACATAGCCGATGGCTTGGTCGAAGACCGGTTGTGAGAGGAGTAGCCATGAATCCTGTAGATCATCCTCGCGGTGGAGGAGAGGGTAAGAGCAAGAGTAGTGGGAAATTTGGGAAAGGATCCCGTACTCCTTGGGGCAAACCAACTAAGGGTGGCTACAAGACTGGACCGCTGAAGCGCAGAAGGTAATACAATACTTGTTATACCTCATCCTGATGCTTTGCAGTTTTATGCTTGGATTCTAATAATTGTGGAAATTGTCACTCCGGTTTAGGAAGTTATACTTATTGTCACGGAACTGATAGGTACAAGCCAATTTGCGGATTATATGGGTATAAGTTTTATAGTTGTGGAAGTAAAATGTTGTTTTGTTTGTTTTGAAATGCTTGCATCTTCCACTGGAATCTCTGCACTTGCATTCAGCTTATACCACTCCATTGTTCAGAGGACATCTCGTGGTTTTGTTTTTATTTTTGAATTAGCCAATTTGATCTTAGGATTACAAAAACATCAATTTCAACCACGGCTTAGCATATTCTAGGTCAATTTGACCCCTTAAAAAATTGCGAGCTTTTCACAAGGATGAAATTGGCAGCGTTGTACAAAGTCAGGGATCAGATTGACATTTTTGTAATATCAGGCACAAAATTGACCGATGGTGTTGATTTCATGGACCAAATTGCCATTTTACACTGCTTTATTTTCTTCTTTTAAACTCCATTGTTGAATAGATGAAATTTGCAAGACTATATAATTGTCTATTATGCTTTTATCAATCACTTCCAAATTTAGGTTTGTTTCTTTGCTTAGATATGTCTAATAAGAGAAAATTAAGAGTAGTCTTTCTAACTAACTTTTTCCTATACTGTGATTCTTCCATCCACATGGGGGCTTTAGAATGCATTGTGAAGTATACAAAAGCCAAAAGAATGAAATTCAATTTCTTCCATTTTCATTTCAGAAGAAACCAAAACACCAATAATACCAGGAATCTGCCAAAGTACGAAATAATCACATCTTGGCATTGTTTAGAGTTTAGGGTTTTACCGAAAACAATCTCATTATTTGAACACCCGTGACATTTTACTTTGAGATATAGTGTCGATACTCACTCACACTCACATTGATGTACGATTTCTTTTTGCGGTATGTGACTATCTGTTCCAACAAGTGTCATTTATAAAAATTAAATATTTGACATTTGAGGCATAATACGATATTTGAGATCCGTGGAGCTTCATTCTATTAGACTAATGTCCTTTTGGTATTCTTCCCTATTTGGGCCTATTATGTGTGAGTCATTGCAAGTCATTAATACTAGGGTACCATATTCTTTACTTAAGTTTATATGTTTATGTCACTTATTTTTTGAATGACAATGAAAAAACCATTAATGCATTTTTTAAATCTTTCTCCAAACAAGAAATGTTTAAAATAACAATGTTCCAACTGTGATGTGTAAATAAAAAGTATCTCACAAATTTTGACTGCATGTTGGATAAATGTAATGGGTAGGTGTAAGAGTGGTTCACTAATCTGCAACTATTATTTTTTACACCCTATTTTTTAATCGAAGTTTACTCATTCTATTATTTTTATATAGGGAAAAGTTTGAGAGGGAGGAGGAAAGGGAGAAATAGTACTATTGTCAAGTTTTAAACTAGTCTGCTTACATTTTATATTTTTTTATTTTCTGTTAACCCAGACTATATATAATGTGTTGTTTGCATGCAACAATAGATGGTATTCTCAAATCGCAACCTATCATAGCCTACATGCAACACTTGAGGAGTTAAGGTTGTTCTCAAGCTACCACACTACCAGAAATATGTGAATTACCCGCGCATAATTCTCTCACAAATCCCTCGCAAATACGATTAGTGACATGTTTGCAAGGTTGCAATAAACATGTCCACGGCATAAACCATGCAATGACAAAGGAATAAATCTTGTGATGGATTAGCAAGGGAAATATTCTCTCGGAAAAAAAACTTGGGAGCAGAGGGAAAATAATACAACCCGAAAAGAATTATTTTTTATCCATAAAATTTGGGATACACTTGATTAAAGAACTTAGGTTATCCGAGATCCATTGCAACCAACCAAAACTTCCATTACTATCAAGTGATTCAGTTTTGAAGTACCCTATCCTATCCTATGAACACAGGCACTGAAGTAACAACAGTAACCCCAAGTGTCAAACATGAATATGATGGTGCTGGTACTGCAATAGTAATGGTGTCATTCTGTTGGAGCATTCATGAATCTTATATCATGGTATTCTTGGCACTAGTAAGACCCTTTTGCTTAAACCCTCATCGGAAAGCCTTATGGTTTTATTTCACTGATAGATGTGTTAATAGATGCTTTCGTTGGCTTCTAAGAGATCCAATGTAATAGAGATAATAGTTTCTTCTGCTATGTATAAGCAGGAGAAAGCACTTGATCATCTTGTTATAGCATTGGCAAGCACTCCTTATGTACTTCCTTATAGTAAAATTACTTTATTCCATTCTAGTGTCTTGTGATTTCTCCTTTTTTTGGTATAAAAGGGTATCTCTCACTATATGAATAAAGAACTAATTCATTTTGGGGTATATGGTTGTCCCTCCCAACAAGTGTTGTTCCCTCGAATATATTATTTTACCCTTCGCCCCTATCTGGGTATCCGATAGGGACTACACTCAATGCCTTATTGGTTACTGTGATTTCTCCTATATAATATAAATGTGAATCAAATGAACATAATTACATATTAATAGGAAGATTCTAACATGCTAATCAATATTTATGTTCATGTAAGAAATATCATTAGATTGTTGATTTTATGGGGGCACCATAAAATCAAGTCATGATGTCATAACAACATGGAAACCATGCCTTTCCTTGATTTTTATCTTTTTCTTCATTGACTTGAATCAGTTATAGAGAAATGATTGTATTACAAAAATATTAGAAAACTCACTGGTATAAGGTGTTGCATCTGATAAGGATCTGTGTACAAAAAAGATGGGTGGCACTAGAAAAAGAAGAGAACTGTATAAATCTACTCCACCACAATTGTTTTTTCCCCTCTTTTGCCTCATTTTCTTTCATATGCTAAAAGCAGGAATTTTTTCTTTGGTTCACTTTGGTGTTTAGTTTTGTTGTGCACAAATCAATAGATTTACTCAAAACTCGTAATTCTTCTTTGGTCTCCAAATACAAGGAATAATTGGGACAAACAGAAACAAAATGTCAAATTTATTTATTTGATAAGTAGCATAAAAAGGGTGACTCAGTAGATGAGGCTCTCACTTAGTGAGATCAGTGGAGGATGTTTTATCATCGTAAGAGAAGAGGCTATTTTGAGTTATTTGATAAGGAACATATGAACAAACTTATTCAGTTCATTTTATTCACTAGGCTAACCATAATCACAAGAAAAATATACCCTGGTGTAACGAGGCTTCCACTTAATGGGATCCGAGGAGAATAGATGTACACAGTCTTATCACCACAACTTTACCATTGTGCCTAAGTCTCTAGAACATTTACGAATACAGAAATAAAGATCAATTGACAGACATGTCAAAAGGCCTTCAAAGAGTAAGATCTGCCAAGTCATAAGATCTGGTAACAGCTTTGCACCATGAATTCATTTTCTTTGCCCTCACTTCCTCAGCCATCACAGGACGGAAAACAGTAGCATCCTTCATCTTGACCTTAGAATCAAAGATATATTCTTCTTTCCAAACACCAATAGCTAATCCAGCAGCAAATGCTGCTCCAAGTGCTGTTGTCTCTATGTCAGCAGGTCTAATAACTGGACTTCCTGTTAAATCTGCCTGTAGAACATTATTAGCAACAAAAAATGTCAGTCAAGCTAAAGTGAAAACTCATAGAGATTCAGCAAAGTTTTACGTTGATTGTTGACTGCCTAACACAACCTTCACCTTTTATCCGGGCTTAGGACTAGCTATGTATATAGATAGCTAAAGTGAAAACTAATAGAAAAATAAGTCTAGTGGACATGTAAAGAATTATGAAAATAAAGAATGTAGGGTTGATCTAGTGGACATGCTCTAACATCTTTCCACTTATAAATTAAGTAATGATACAGGAAAATAAGTCTACTTGATCCCACAGTGCAATAACATTCATGAACCTATTAGCATAAACATTTTCAATAACTAACAACATATATCAGCCTTCACAAGAGAAAGTAATAAGCATGCAAATGTTAGCAGTTCAGTTAAAGATGGAGAGACACCAAATCTAACATTTTCAGGGCCAACTAACCAACAGGGATATCTTTTCACATAAAAGATAAGGTTTATAGAATTTGAATGAAAATGTTAACAGTAAAGAAGCAAAACAAACTAGAAATCATATAATGTTGTTAACAGTAAGGAAACGCAAAATGAATGCAGATATACAGAATTAGATGAGAGCTTCGGAATAGAAAAACATGCAACTAATCCAAACCTGAATCTGCATCAACAGGTTGTTAACAGTTGCACCACCGTCCACTCTAAGCAAATAATCACTAGATTCAACTCTCCCCATATCTTTTTGCATTGAATCCAAGACATCGTTCACTTGAAAAGCCATGCTCTCGAGCACTGCTCGAGCGATGTGAGCCTTTGTTGTAAACCTTGTTATTCCAATACAAACACCACGAGCATCCTCACGCCACCATGGTGCGAACAATCCATTAAAAGCAGGAACAAAGTAAACCCCACCGGCAGATTCAACCTGCAATGCGAGCTCCTCTATCTCCTTAGAGCTAGAAATCATGCCAACACTGTCTCTAAGCCACTGCACTGCAGCTCCAGCAATAGCAACTGATCCTTCCAGTGCGTAACTGGTTTTAGCTTCCTTGCCAAGCTTGAAGGCTACAGTTGTTAGCAGACCATGGTTCGATTTAACTATTTCATCTCCCGTATTTAGCAGTATGAAAGCACCTGTGCCATAAGTGCTTTTAGCCTCCCCTTTATTGCATGCTTGTCCTAGCATTGCTGCATGTTGATCCCCTAAACATCCTGCAATAGGGACACCAGCAAATGGCCACCCAGCAGCAACATTTCCTATAACTTCAGCATTGCTGACAATTTTAGGCAAAATTTCGGAAGGAATTCCAAGCTCCTTTAAGGTAGATGCATCCCAATCAAGGGTCTTGAGATTCATCAGCATCGTACGAGATGCATTTGAAACATCGGTAACATGCAATCCTCCATTCACCCCACCGGTTAATTGCCATATCAACCAAGAGTCTATTGTTCCAAACAGGGCATCCCTTTTCTGTATAGCTTCCTTTACTGCATCCACATTTTCCATCAACCACAGAAGTTTCAGAGCACTGAAATAGGAGCTTATAGGCAAACCACAACTCTCCAAAAAATGGCTTTTACCACCAGATAACTCCTTTTCCAATCGACTGTTCAAAAAATACAATGACATTTAAAACATTCTTGACAATACAATGGCATAAGAGAGTGACATTCAGCAAAAGTAGCATACCAAATATATTAAAAGTAGTTTTCAACAACAAAAATCCTATCATTTTATTCCTTAGTCAATATAATAAATACACAAAGATGGGTTTATTTATATATGAAAATGACATGAATTATTTCTTAGTTTCTAAGGATTGAAAAACCTGCAAATAGCAGTGGTTCGAGCATCCATCCAAACAATGGCATTGTAAAGAGGAGCACCAGTGGATTTGCTCCAAACAAGAGTGGTTTCTCTCTGATTGGTGAGACCAATGGCCCTCAAATTCTTATCAACATTGAATCCATCAGCTGTAGCCTTATCCACAGCCTTAGCAACACAAACCTTCACACTTTCCACTATCTCCATTGGATCATGCTCTACCCATCTATAAACACACATCACATATCAACATGAAATAAACAACCCACAAATATGTTCCAAAACAGAAAAAACTTTAAAGATGAGGTTCACTGCAAATGGATCATCTCATATATTTTTTTCCTGTCATGTGATTATGTTAAAGGCAATATAATATATTTGAGTTGTTAGTAAAATCTTTTTGTGTCTATCTTGACTCTCGAGCATTAATTCATACTAGACTTACCTAGCACATATAATACAGATCAACATGAGTTCAAAAACCCACAAACATTTTCCAAAAAATAATCAAACTATAAGGAGACTCATTCTTGTGACATGGCAATAAAAGGACGAGACTGGCTCAATGCATTATGCACGAGGCTTCCATGTGTACAAAGTCTTAACCTCCAAAGCGAGAAAACTATTTACAGGATTTGAACCAATCACCCTGTTACACACAAGACAAGCAACTTGCCTTTGGGCATAGGTTCACCTTCGACAAAAGTTATATATATACATATATATACATATATATGTGTGTGAACAGAAATTTTGTATGAACCTTTCAGTAAAATGTATTCTTTTCAATTTGATCACACGTTAAGAAAAAGCTTTTGGGGATTGGTTACTGACCCATCTACTACTACCACACATCAAAGATCAACATGAAATAAAAAAACCCAGAAATATTTTCCAAAAAAGAATAAAACTTTGAATTAAAAATAGGATTTGATGAGTTACCCTGCTTGTGGGTAGAATTGAGTGAACTCAACCTGATGAGATCCAATGGGTTTAGCTGAACCATCATAGATGATGAACCTGGTACTGCTGGTTCCTTGGTCGATTGCACCAATAAAGACATCCTCTTCTGACATGTTTGTTTTCTTTTTGTTTGTGATGTGTGTCTTTTTTATTCTTCTTCTTCTTTGGTTTTGATGAAAATGAAGATACAGGATGAGATGCTATTTGTGGAGTTGAATAAGTTGTTGGGTTATATATCTTAGTTAATGCAGTTTCCTTGGAAATGCTGATGATATTCCTTATTTATATCGAATTGGATTCATCACTTAGGAAACAAAGTTTATCCATTTATGTCCCACAATTCTTAGTTTAATATCTATATAATGTTTGGGTTAAAGTTCAATTTTTTTCAGCAATACTTATCCAAAATGATACCATCACAAACCTCTAAAACAGATATTAACTCATTATCACAGAGGATAAATGAATATCATTCATCATAAATAAATATTCTCATCCTTATACTTCTACATTGAAATGGATGATCGTGTTATAGGAGTTTCTATTGTTACCTTATATACTTCTGTAAGTTTTACTATTGTTTAGCAATTTTTCTTGTATTACTAATGATCTTTCTTTATCTTTTGATTAAAGAATTAATCTATTTCAAGGTTTGTGATTGTCTTCCTTAAAAACTGTAGTTCTTAAGAATTTAATCATTAAAATTTTGGTCATGAGAATTTAATAGAATTTTATACCACCAGACTAATATCTTTGTCTGTTATCATAAATGTTAGTAAAATACTTGGTAGCTTATGATTCACTTTTCAAATATAGATTTTTTTCTAATATTGACTTATCCTGTATGTATGGGTAATATTAAAAATGTTTTAGATTATGTAGTAACTCATAATAAATCATTAATTTATTATGAACCAATTTTATGGATAAGTTGAAATGATTTCAAAGTTCAAAGTTTTAAATTAAAAATTTAATGTTTAGATACCAATTATAAATTATGTTAAAGTTAAGGAATCTGAATATCTGATTAAAGAATTTTAAGTTAGAGAGAGCCATTTGAAAATAATCAAATAGTTTATAGACTTACAAATGTAAATAAACGTTTTTTTATATCAGCTTCAAAAGGCTGACAACAAGCATATAAAAATAGAAGCTTTTTATTTGAGCTTATTAAAAAAGAAAGTATTATTGGCTGAGAACAAAGTTGAAAATTTTATTCCTGCATTAGAAAACTAAACAATAATGCTTTAAGAGACAAATGATATTAGTTTAACAATAGTTTGTACTATTTTATTAGTGGTGGATTAAAAAAGTATTTTTTGTATAGTGACAAATTTCAACAGTTATTTATATGTACCAAAAAAATATAAAATGTACCCAAAAAAATTCAATAGTTATCTAATCAAAATCAGACGGTTCCGTAAAGGTTGGTGAGCTGCCACGTGAACTGTCTTAATCTTATCTGTTGTTTTTTTCTCTTACAAATGTGTTTGACATTTGAGTTTAGAGGATTACGTTAAGCCTTTATTTGGTTTAGGAAAGAAAGTAAGAAGAGAGAAATATGTGAGAGAGAAATATGTGAGAGAGAAAATAAAGAGAAAGAAAAAGGGAAAGAATGAATTTTGATATTATTTGATAGGAGAGAAATTAAAAAGAAAGAGAAGAGAATAGATAAATGATATTATGTTTTAAAAGACAAAAATACCATTTAGAATTAAATAATCAAGAATTATTATTATATTTAATTATTAGTTTTAATAATTTTAAAATACATATTATAATAAACTTTTTTATTTTAGATTTAATTAATATTTATTAAACTTTTTTATTTTAGATTTAATTAATACTACATATTCAATTTTTATATATTATATTTTTGTGTGTTTATAATAATGTTTAATTTAAGGTGAGATATGTGGTTAATTAATGTATTGGTGGTAGTTGCTTAGGATTATATAGTTTTTTTTGTAAAAATTAAATAATGTTAAGGGCAATATAGGAAATGAAAATTACACCATGAGGGAAGTTATTTCAAGTTTTGGTTTTATATATAGTATAGATATATACATATAATTAAATTATTTTTGTTCTATTAACAATTTTATGCTAGTCTTCTCAAGATATCATGCAAAGGCATTTTGTAAGTTTATATAAAATGTTGTAATGTCTTCATAATGGATCCAAAGTATACTTTAACTACTAATTCATTGTTGCACTATATTAATATTTTGTATTTTGTCATATGACTATAACACAATAAAAATAATACATAATAGTGGGAAATTCTTCATTAGCAACTATGACGTTTTATTATTGTTTAAATTCTTATTACTGAATTGTAGTGTAATACATATTACTAAATTATTATTAAGTTAGTATTATATATGTTATTAGTTACTAAATTGTTCTCGAGTGTCTTAATAATTTGGAACATATTTTCCAACTTTTGTGATATTGAGTTTGAAATTAACATATCATATATTGTTATATATGTATTGTTACATGTGTTACTAATTGTGAAATATAAGGTTATAAATGTAACTATTATATATTTTACTAATTAATATATATATATATATATATATATATATATGTGTGTGTGTTTCTAATCATGAATTGTATTGTTATATATATTACTAATAGATATATATATGTTACTAATTGTGGACTGTAGTATTATATGTGATAATTCACATTTTTTCTCCATCAATTATATATGTTACTAACAAACAATTAGGAGTTTCAATTATTTTACATATTTATATATGATTTGTAATTTCTGAGTAATAATAGTAGTAATGTTTATCCTTTTATGGATAAACAATATCTCTTGTAATACATTTTGAATTTTCAATTGAGGCAAGATTTTCTATAAAAAAATAATTGAAAAAACCGTAGAACCGAACCATTCAAGAGCAGTTCGACTCAATTCTTATAGTTAACTTTGCGGTTAATTGAGCGGAACCGAATCTTATATTTTTTATCGGTTCGGTCATTAAAATACACTAGAAATCGAACCGAACCAAATTTTTACATCCCTAATCAGATGTCTGATACCAAGCCATTTTAAAGAGTTTCATGGGTTTGTCTCATGAATTTTTACTCCCTTATCTAGGTATGCTTGAAATTTAAGACGATGATATTATTCTGGTTACATAATCATAGGAAAAATTAATATTATAATTGGAGTAGGGATCCACTTACTCTAAGAGTAAACTTACTCTTTATCATAGCCATTAATTCTATGGATATCTAATGGTTTAGATCTACTCACTAATTCAAACCATTAGATTTCTATAAAATTGATGACTAGGATGAGGAGTAAGTTAGATATTTCCTGATGATTGGTGAAATATCAATCCTAGGATCTTGAATTTCATGATTCTCACACATAATATAAAACAAGGATATAAAGTCATACCTAAATCCCTGAATTCATGTTCTCTTATCTACTCATTTGATATACTTTTTGAGAGAGTTATGGTATGATGGTCTTCCTCAACTAAATCCTTAATTCCTTTTGGGACCTTTGTTCTTTCTCTGATGGGGAGATGTGAAAACTGTTTGTGATTTTGCGTGTTGGGGACCATAACCGTTCCTTATGTGTTAACTTATAGGGTTCTCATTATCCCCTATAGGTCAACTGTTTGGGTATCCACTCATTAAGTCCATATCCGTTATCAGTTTCAGAAGTCTTATAGGTTATCAATAATTAGATCACTTGTTTAGTAACCCAAAATAAATAGCTGATATAAATATATGATGTTCACCTTAATTAGAAATTATGAATTTCTAACAATCTCCCACTTGGGCTTCATATTTTCTTGAAACAATTATATCACATATTCTTTAAGCGCATTTGTATGCTATTTATATTTAAAACTTCTCCTTAATACAATCTAATTCATTTCATATATCAACTATGGAACCACAGCGGCCTTCATCACATTCAAACGTGACTCGACCACGATGATCAACATATTAATATACTAAATGACATAGATCAAATATGGATGAGTGACATGGAAATTTCATGCAATGTGATCTCAAATATGTCTATTTTCAACTGGTCCTTCTTTATTCTTTAGTGAGATCAACCCAAAGTCTTTAATTGCAACACAATAGTTACAATACAAAAGTTTAAAATAGAATAATAAACCATCAACTTTATTATGCATAAAACTATATATGACGTCCTAAGTAAATCATAAAACATATAGACTCCTACTGAACTAAGGTATCATAAGGATAAATACTCATATGAGCAATATGATCATGAAGACTTTAGGTACCAAACCCTTAGTTAGTGGATTAGCTAGCAAAATTTGTGTCCCTATATGTTCTACGGAACTGTCTATTTTGAACACTTTCTTTAACAACCAGAAACTTGAATGTCAATAAAATTTGACTTTGTAGAACTCTTACTATTTTTGGATTAAAGAATCGCGGACTTACTATCATAATAAATTCTTGGTGGTCTTTTAGTACCATCAACCACACGTAAGTCACTAACAAAATGTCCGCAACCATATACCATGGTCTGATGTTTCAAAATAAATCATGAACTCTGCTACCATGGTTGAAAGAGTTATGAGCGTTTGTTTAGCATACTTCCAAGAGATAGCACCTTCAGCCAAGAAAAAATATATATCCAGAAGTGTAGTGTATGTTGTCTAGACACCCAAAAAATCAGAATCAAAGTACCAAATGATCTCTAAATTCTCAGACATCAGATAAGTGAACATGTATTCCTTTGTTCTCTTTAAGTAACGCATAACTAGTTTGAATGCCTTTCAGTGATGCATTACAGGATTGCTCAAATATCTTTTCAAACCTCCCACGACAAACGCTATGTTGGGACGTGTACAAAGTTGAGAATACATTAGACTTCCTACTACATATGTATAAGGAATCTTTTGCATCTCTTATATTTCAAGGTCATTTTTGGGACATTGTTCGAGACTAAACTTGTCTCCCTTAGCTATAGGGGTATCCTCTAGTTTACTGTCTTTCATGCCAAATCTATTATGACTTTATCTATATAGCTTTCTTGTGACAACCTTAGGATACCTTGTGAGCAATCTCTTAGTATCTGAATACCTAATACAAAAGAAGCTCTCCTAAGATCTTTTATTTTGAAATTATTCGTTAGAAATCTCTTGGTCTCATGCAATAGTCTCAAATCACTGCTCGCACGCACTATATCATTGACATATAATACCTAGAATATAACTTTACCCCCCCCCCCCTCCTGAACTCGTGATACACACAATCATCAACTTTAATTTCATCAAAATTATACGAAGTAATAATTTGATGAAACTTGTGATTCCATTAACGAGAAGCTTGTTTGAGACCATAAATGAATTTCTTTAATTTACATACCATTAACTTTGAGTCAATTAACAGAAAGTTTTCTGGTTGCACCATATAGATCGTTTCTTTAATATCACCATTTAGAAACGCAGTCTTAACATCCATCTGATATATCTCTAAATCAAAATGAGCTACTAGTGCCAATATTATTCTAAAAGAATCCTTCGAAGATACTAGAGATAAGATTTCATTATAATCAATGCCTTCTTTATGAGTGGAGCCTTTAGCTACTAGACGAGCTTTATATCTGTCAATATTACCCTTTGAATCCCTCTTGGTTTTAAATATCCATTTGCGACCAATAGGTTTCGCACCTTCAAGTAATTCGACAAGATCTCAAACATCATTATCAAGCATAGACTTCATCCCATCCTTCATAACATCAATCCATTTTTTAGAGTTAGAAATTTGCATGGCTTGACAAAAATTCAATGGATCGTCTTCTGTTAACTCAATGTCATCATGTTGTTTGCGTAACTCGCAACAATTCTGAATAGCACGAGATAATCTTTACTGGCTGAGTCACGACCATGTCACTCTCTTTAAGACATTTCGTGGTACTGCTAAAATTATGCAAGCAGACTATCAACCATGTCGTCCCCAGGATAAAACAACCCAGCTCTATGTTATAGAATTTCTTACCGCACTGTAAGAATCATTCTCGAATACACCCACAATACTGACTACCAGTGTCAGTTCTCAAATTCCCATAGTATGGCTACCCGTGCCAATTCTTTACCCACAACACTGACTACCAGTGTTAGTTCTCGAAATCCCACTTTGGCTGCATGTGCCAATTCTTAAGTGTCACGGAAAGAAAGGGGGAGAAGGTTGACGGAAATGCGTCGGCAGAGTATTAGGGGGAGAAATAAAAGTTGAGAGGAAACGCCTTCAACTTGGTGTGAGTTCTAATGAGGGGATGAGGCCTCTATTTATAGCGTGAGGCCTCCAACAGACCCCCCATTCGACGACCCAAAAAAGTGGCCAAAACCCAAATGGTCACAAGATCTGACGACTAGAAACGTTGATCACATGGATCACAGTCTCAATCTGAGATCCACTCCCCCACGCTTCTCACTTTCCAACCGTGTTGACTATGTCAAACACATGTGGCATACATGTGTTGGCTTGGTCAACACACGGTCCAAACCCACATAGCCCAAAAATAAATAAAATTAAATAAAATATTTATTTAAAAAAGATTGTTGGCCCCAATCCTAGGCCTGAACCCGAGCCGAGCCGGCCGGACGGCAGCGGAGGAGGAGGTGGTGGTGGTGGTGTGCCACGCGTGCGTTTGTGTGGAGGGTTTTGTTTGTATGAATCCTCACCCACTCACAAAACCCATTGTACCCCTTGGGGCACACCCTAATGATGAAACTTAAGGCTTATAAAGCCTTCAAGCTTCCCTCCTCCAAAGAATGTGGGACTAGTCAGTTTTCTTCATTTCACAAACTCAAAAGTCACCATAAACGGCCTTATTAATGTGCATTAAAACCACTTCCAAAACTCATCATTTTTTAACCAATTCCAACAACCCCCACTTAAAATCAAAAAACGATTTCCGGGATTTTCTTTGGTATCAATAAGATTGTGCATAAACAAAGGTGTCATACGACTTGAACCTTTGCATAGTAACTAAGATCCGAATTTTACTAGAGTGACTCGTAGTCTTGAACTCTATCTCCGGTATCAAACCACACACAACATTTTCAAAAGTGTATTCTTTATAGCCCGTGCGTTAAAGGTCATACACGTCTATCTTAGTATAGTGAACGCTCTAGAAATTTATGCCCCAAAATTTCATAGGAAGTGACCCCTCACTTCCACATTCACATAGGTGAGTCTATCAAGAGTACTCATGTAGCCTAGGTACTCCACTCCTGTAGAGAGTAACTTTCTAATGGTGTTGTGCTTACGACAAATTTTTCGTTTCTTACCGTTATAAAAGCGGTTCTCTATTTTTGCAATAGTCGTGATACTATCATAATGGATCAACACAACTGGAATCATTTTTCCCATAGAGGAATCTCTGCAAGCAAGCTTCTCAGCCAACTTGCTTCTTCACTAGTTGTTGCTAGTGCTATCATCTCAGCTTCCACAGTAGATTGAGCCACAATAGTATGTTTCTTTGATTTCCAAGAGACAACCCCACCAGCTATGTTAAATAGATTGTCAGTGGTTGCTTTGGAATCATATGAAAGAGTGTTCCAATCAGCATCGCTGAATCCTTCTAGGACAGCTGGAAACCTTCAGTGATGCAATCCAAGGTTCATTGTTTTCTTAAGGTATCTCATTACCATTTCTATAGAATGCCAATGCTCCGTAGTAGGTCTACTGGTAAACCTCCATAATAATCCCACAACATAGGCAATGTTGGTCTAGTGCAATCAGTGGCATACTGAAGGCTGTCAAGGATGCTAGCATACTCAGCTTGTCTTACACCTTCACCAGTGTTCTTAAAAAGTTTTACACTTGGATCATATGGTGTGCTAGAAGGTTTACAGTCAAAGTATTTATATTTCTTTAGGATATTTTCCACATAGTGAGATTGATCCAAAGAAATTCATTCTTTTGACATAGTAATTTTTATAAAGGATTATACTTGCCTCTCCAAGGTCTTTCATATCAAAGTTGTTACACAACAATGATTTCACATTATTCACAACATGAATGTTGGAACCAAATATGAGTAGGTCATCTACATAGACATATATGATAGCGTAAATGTCATTTTATGATTTATAATAAATGCATTTGTCACTTTCATTCACATTAAACTCATTCGAGACCATTAAGTCGTTAAAATTTCCATGCCACTGTTTAGGTTCTTGCTTAAGACCATAAATCGACTTATCTAACTTTTAGACCTTATTTTCTTGCCCATGTATTACAAAACCTTCATGTTATTTCATATAGATTTCTTCTTCCAAATCACCATTTAAAAGGTAGTCTTAACATCCATTTGATGTACTAATAAATTATGTATCGCAATGATCGATATTAGTACTCTAATGGATATTATTCTACAGATAGGTGAAAATGAGTCGAAGAAATCTACATTTTCTCTTTGCCTGAAACCCTTAGCTACAAGGCGAGCCTTGTATTTATCCAATGTGCCATCAGGTTTCAGTTTCTTTTTCAATATCCACTTACAACCAATAGTATTAGGTATTAGTGGACAGAATACACCTGGAAGGGGGGTTGAAAAGGTGTAGCGAAGCTCAATTTCCACTTTTGGGTTTTTACACACTTGATTAAAAATGCCTAGTTAATCGATTAAGCACTATTCATAATCGATTACACACAGTAAAAATAGAATGCAGAAAATCTTGTTTAACAGCTCTCTTGCATGGCAGGTTACGAGAAATCAGGAAATGATAAAACAAATATTTTGACACCGAATTAAACTAGTAATAACACAGAACCAGTATACAAATTATCATGTTATATAATGTAATATTACAACTTGAAATGTAAAAGAGAAAGGGACAGAAAAGATTGTGCAAGGATTTTATCCTGATTCATTTTGAAGTCCACTCAAGGCCTCCCCTTCTGATCTTGGGAGATTTTCTTCTTCATTGTAGAGCACAATGTATAGTTACATATACGCTTGCAATTACAAGACTCGAATGCTCCTTTCTTGGAACCCAAAGAACTTCGTCACCCTTGGTTTGACCTTTCCTAAAATCGACTCCCAAGAAAACCTTTCTTACCGTGATTCGGCCCCAACCAAGGTATCGCTCTTTATCCCAAGACCTCCAAATCTTTGTGAAGAACATCTTACCTAACCACAGCTTGGATTTTCCTAATCCTTGAATTATAATGCTTTGAGTTATGAATGAGTACTTAATACTCGAATTTTACAATAAAGATCAAAGACTAAAACCTAAGCAAGAACTCACAAGACTTCCTAGTCTAATATGAATGTACATGCATGAGGTTTCTGAAATTATGCAATCATTAAAAACTATCTCTTTTCACAAGAATGATGCAAGAAAGCTTTTCAAAGAACATGCAATATGAATATGAAACTTAAAGCCTTAGCATGATCTAATCTATCTCCTAATGCAACATGCAATATTTTCTCCTAGATATGACAGTGAGTAACTCGAAAATATGCAGAGACAATTATATAAAAATGTATGGATTCTTCTGCCACATATGCTGAGATTCCAGTTTAAATAGAAAATTGTCTAAAGTCTCAGTTAATCGATTAAGTACCCTTTTAATCGATTAACGAGTTGTTGAAAAATAATTGTTTTTCAGTTTTTCAATTTTTTATTGAAACTGTGATTATGTTAATCGATTAACATTATTCATAATTGATTAAATATTGTTTGTTAGTGGATTAACATAATTCATAATCTATTAAACAGTGTAAAATCAACTTGTTAATGCATGGTGAACTACCTATATGATATATGCTCTTGCAATACATGATTTCAAAATATAATACCTTTAATGCACAAAATCAATATATTCAAATGTATGAACATAATTATCATCTATTTCTAGATGATGTCTCATTTTAGTGGATTAATTACTTTATTAAGTCTTGTGAGACTCACACCTAGGTTTACCTAACCTAGACTCAATATTTATGGCAAGCATCTTAGACTTTTAAAAAGATAATAAAGAATTATAGCCTAAGTCTAATAAGTCACCACTTGATTCCTCGACATGTTGTTTGTTGAATGATCTTCAAGCATGTCTTCATGTTGGTCTTCATGTTTGTCTTCATCAAAATATAGATCAATCTCCAATGGTGAACTTTACTTTCAATATCCTCCTTTTTGATGATGACAAACTCCATGACAGACTCCACACCAAATCTACCAAATCTTTGTTTGATGTGTATTTGACATTCAAAGTGCGCAGCTCCCCCTTTCATTGTTCTCCCCTTTATCTTCTCCCCTTTATTACTTAGAGAAGTACTCTTGGTAGGTAGCATAATACAAAAGCTCATTTAACAACTTTTCTCCTCAATAACCTGTATACATCAACAATACACAAACAACATTTCTCCCCCTTTTGGACATTATAAAAAAGAACAACTAATTAACATTGTCAAAACTAAGAAGAGATATAGCAATTTATTTTGAAAAATTATAATTGATTAATTAATTATTAGTATAATCAATAACCAGTTTGAGAAGCTTAAACAAATGCACTGATTTCTGACTCTAAAACTGAATATTGACAGATTTTGCATGACATATCCATTATGTAAACATATTAGGCATGGAATGATTAAACATATATGTGTGCAACTTGTTAGCACTTCTTGGGTATTTTCATTTTAAAATATATTTCAATCAATCAATTATGATACACAATTAAGACATGTTCAAGATTCACGCAAAAACAAATTCCATTTAACATAATTAGCAAGGTTCAACATAGTTACAAAATACTAAAAGAAGGTACAACCATAACCATGAAATGTAGTTGACTAAAAAATATAGACGTGAGCCACAAAACAACAAAAAATGAATTTCTAAAAAAAATTGAGTCCAAGTAATCGATTAACAAAAAATTTAATCGATTAAAATGATTTATTTCAAAAAGCTTTAGCTAATGGAACTCATTTAATCGATTATATTGAGGTTTAATCGATTAATGACAGAAAGATGCTAGTTTTAAGCATAGTTTTGAGCTTACTAAGACATGCTAAGGGATACAACCTAAATCTCTATCTAATCCAGAATTGAACAAACGTTCTAGAGCCAAAATGCATGAAAACATATAACAATTAAGCATACATGCATT
>NC_032023.1:7862787-7870250 GCF_001865875.1 Lupinus angustifolius | reverse complement strand
CATACAATAGACATGGCACTTTCAAACAAAATTTTGCTTTGATACAGATGTATATGTCATGATGCCACTTGTTAAAGCATTTTAAAGCATTTGATAGCACTTACTATGATATCACATGTTATGAATTGAGTATAACAATAACATATACTTTTTAGTTCAAGTGTACTCAATAGCAAGAATTAATTTTGTAACCTTGTTAATATACTTAACTTACTTACCCTTTGGCGATAGGTCAAACTTACCTTGATCTACTCACCAACCTTGTGCCTAGAACATCTTTTGTTGATTTATCCATTGATGCTCAAATGTCCTTTGGCACATCTACAGACACGATTCACTTGTCTCTTTCGGATACCCAAGTTATTTTGGGTCCCTTCTTGTTAGTAACTAAGGGATCTGGCCCCTTATTTACCCAAACATATTTCCCACTTGGCACACCAAATTTTCTAATAAAGCATGTAGTACATGTGTGACCATGTGTACCACAATAGAAATAAGTAGGCATGTTATTATTTGACTTCTTATGCATATCAACTACTAGATTTCTACATGGTCTTCTTTTAGGTTCAGGTTTATATCCAATTCCAGACCAATTACCAACATTTCTTGCATTAGCAAGCAATGTGTTAAGGTTTTCTTCACTATATGTGAGCTTTGAAAGTTTTTGTTTCAAAACCGAATATTCAACATTTAAACTCTCACAAGTATCACATATAGTGGGTTGACATAATTTAGAAGAAGAGCAATCACATGAGGCACATGCATAGATAAGATCAAGAGTTTCATTTTCAAGTTTAAGTTCATCTAATTCCTTTTGCATTTCAATTATTTTCTTTTCATGCAAGGAGATAACTCTTTTTCTATCTATATTTACTTTAACAATTTTCTTTAATTCCTCATGCATTTCCACATAAGCTGTATATAATTCATCGTATGGAGGAGAGTCATTAGAGCATGATGAAGTATAGGAATGTACCTCAATAGAATCATCTTCATCACTAGATGTGCACTTCTCATGCACTTGTGCCATAAGGCATACCTTTGTATTTTCCTCCTCATCGGATGAGCTTGAAGTCGAATCTTTCTCGGAATCGTCCCAAACAATGTATGCTCCTTTTGACTTGGACATTTGAGAGTTTCTCTTCTTGTTCTCGACTTTCTTGAGGTAGCTCGGGCATTGATGCTTCATGTTGCCTGATTTTCCACACTCATAGCAAGTGAAGCCTTCTTTAGGAATATTGTTGTTCTTGGTCGAGTTCTTGGCTTCTTTCTTGAGATTCTTGATTCCTCCTTTCTTATTGAGATACTTCTTGAATTATTCAAATAGGAGAGTCAAGTCTTCATTGGAATCAGAATCTGAACTGGAATCCTCACTTTCTTAATCTTCTTGAAATCTTGTAGCCTTAAGTATAATTTTGTACTTGTCTGACTCTTCATTCAGTGTCAAGCGCCCTAACTCCATTTCGTGTTGTCTAAGTTCTTTGATTCCATTATCGCGGTTACCTTTGGTTGCCATCTCCTGTCAAGACACCGCAAAACGTTGTTAGAAAAATCATAATTTCTAAAAGTTTTATCAAGGGCTTCCAAATGATTTACAACATGAGCAAAATGTTTTTGCATATTACATATATATTCATTAGGAAGCATGCAAAATAACTCCTTATCATGCGTAAGCGCATTTAGTCTAGCGCGCTTAAATTCACTCGTGCCTTCGTGGGTAACTTGCAAAGTATCCCATATTTCTTTTGCATTAAGGCACTACGAGACTCTAAAGAATTCATCATAAGATAAGGCAGAAGTAATGATGTTCTTGGCCTTAAGGTCATGTTGAACCTTTCTTTTCTCAATATTTGTCCATAAGCTTTTAGGCTTTTCTTTAGACTCGCCATCCACCATATGAAGTGGAATGTATGGACCATTGACAATGGAATCCCAGATGTCTGTGTCAACTGTCTCAATATAGATTCTCATACGAACCTTCCAATAGGCGTAACCATCACCACTGAATACAGGAGGGCAGTTAATGGATGCGCCATCACCACCAAATGGATTAGTAGAGCCCATATGTAGTCCTTTTCCGATCACACGTATGCGGTTGAGCTAGCACATCGTACTAGCTCTGATACCACTTGTTAGCTATCAGTAGACAGAATACACCTAGAAGAGGGGGTTCAATAGGTGTAGCGGAGCTCAAGTTCCGCTTTATGGGTTTTTGCACACTTGCTGAAAAATGCTCAGTTAATCGATTAAGCATTATTCATAATCGATTACACACAGTAAAAATAGAATGCAGAAAATCTTGTTTAACAACTTTCTTGCATGGCAGGTTACGAGAAATCACGAAATGATAAAACAAATATTTTTGCACAGAATTAAACTAGTTATAGCATAGAACCAGTATACAAATTATCATGTTATATCATGCAATATTAAAACTTGAAATGTAAAAGAGAAAGGGACAGAAAAGATTGCTCAAGGATTTTATCCTGGTTCATTTTGCAGTCCACTGCAAAACTACATCCAAGCCTCCCCTTCTCATCTTGGGAGATTTTCTTCTTCATTATAGAGCACAATGTATAGTTACATACACGCTTCCAATTACAAGACTCGAATGCTCCTTTCTTGGAACCCAAAGAACTTCGTCACCCTTGGTTTGACCTTTCCTAAAATCGCCTCCCAAGAAAACCTTTCTTACCGCGATTCGGCCCCAGCCAAGGTATCACTCTTTATCCCAAGACCTCCAAATCTTTGTGACGAACAACTTACCTAACCACAGCTAGGATTATCCTAATCCTTGAATTACAATGCTTTCAGTTATGAATGAGTACTTAATACTCGGATTTTACAATAAAGATCGAAGACCAAAACCTAAGCAAGAACTCATAAGATTTCCTAGTCTAATATGAATGTACATGTATGAGGTTTCTGAAATTATGCAATCATTAAAAATTATCTCTTTTCTTTCCAAGAAACACAAGAATTATGCAAGAAAGATTTTCAAAGAACATGCAATATGAATATGAAACTTAAAGCCTTAGCATGATCTAATCTTTCTCCTAATGCCACATGCAATATTTTCTCCTAGATATGACAGTGAGTAACTCGAAAATATGTAGAGAAAATTATGTAAAAATGTATGGATTCTTCTGCCACATATGCTGAGATTTCAGTTTAAATAGAAAACTGTCCAAAGACACGGTTAATCGATTAAGTACCCATTTAATCGATTAACGGGTTGTTGAAAAATAACTGTTTTCAGATTTTCAATTTTTTGTTGAAACTGTGATTTTATTAATCGATTAACACTATTCATAATCGACTAAACAGTGTTTGTTAATTGATTAACAGAATTCATAATCCATTAAACAATGTAAAATCCGATTGTTAATGCATGATGAACTACCTATATGATATATGCTCTTGTAATACATGATTTCCAAATATAATACCTTTAATACACAAAATCAATGTATTCAAATGCATGAACATAATTATCATATATTTCTAGATTATCATTTTAGTGGATTAATTACTTTATTAAGTCTTGTGAGACTCACACCTAGGTTTACCTAACCTAGACTCAATATTTATGGCAAACATCGTAGACTTCTAAAAAGATAATAAAGAATTATAGCCTAAGTCTAATAAGTCACCACTTGAGTCCTCGGCATGTTGTTTGTTGAATGATCTTCAAGCTTGTCTTCATGTTGGTCTTCATGTTTGTCTTCATCAAAACATAGATCAATCTCCAATGGTGCACTTCACTTTCAAATAGGTTTGCAACTAGGAGGCAAGTCAGCTACATGCCAGGTCTTATTAGACTCTAGAGAATCCATCTCATCATTTATGGCTTCTTACCACAAATCAACATCCAAAGAAGTCAAAGCTTTTTGGAGTGTTGATGGATCATATTCCAATATATAGAACATATAATTAGGTTCATACTCTCTAGTAGTCATTGCTCTCTTTCTTCTTCTAGGTTCTATTTCTAACCCATCGTTATTATCATTATTGTTAATCACAGGTATGTGACTAGTTATTGTGCCCCCAATATTCCTCAATTTAAAAGGGAATTTCATTTCACTTTTGCGTTAAGGTCATAAAACATGTACGTTTTCTTGTTTACAACATACCCAATGAATACACATTCATAGGCTCTACTTGCGAGTTTCACTCTCTTGGGGTCTGGTATCCGGATATAAGCCAGACAACCCCAAGTTCTCAAACAAGACAAGTTTGGTTGTCTACTCTTAATAATTTGGTATGGGGAAAATTTGCTTTTAGCCTTGGGGACTCTATTTAGCACAAAACATACAATTAATAAAATTTCACCCCACCAAGAGGGTGTTGCACCAAAACTTAACATAATAGCTACAACTAACTCAATTAAAGTTCTATTCTTTCTTCCAGCTTTACCATTCATTTCACGTGAATATGGTGTAGTTGTTTCATGAATAATGTCATTTAATTTATAAAAATCATTAAACATGTTAGAGTCATACTTAGTACCTCTATTGCTTCTGAGTTTCTTTATTTTCTTGTTGAGTTGATTTTCAATTTCAGTTACATATAACTTAAACATGTCAAGTGCTTCAATTTTATTTTTCATAAGATATACATAGGTAAAATCAGAACAATCATCGATAAAAGTGATAAAATAACGTTTACCATTTCTAGTTAACGTTCCATCTAATTCACATATATCTGAGTGAATTAAATCTAAAGGCTCAGATTCTCGCATAACTGATTTATGTGTGTTTTTTGAAATTTTTGCTTTAATGCATAATTCACAAATTTCAAAATCATTTTTAGATAACTTTGGAATTAAACCTAAGCTACTCAAATTTGAAATTGCACTTTTATTAATATGACAAAGTCTAGAATGCCAAATATTAATAGAAACATCAGCATTTAATTTAAACATGCCATCAGTGGCGTACCCTTTCCCAACAAATACTACTTTCCTAGTAACAGTATACAAGTCTTCTCCTATGGTCTGGGTAAAATCAGCCTTATTAAGAAGAAAACCAGAAACTAGATTCATCCTCATCTCTGAAGTCTGCATCACATCTTTGAGAATCACAGTCTTCCCAAATATAAACTTCAACTCCACATCACCAGTTTCAGCAACAATAGTGGTGTGGGAGTCACCCAACAACACTTTCTTATCATCAGCATCCGTGTATGTTTTGAAAATAGCATGGTCATAGCAGACATGGCAGGATGCACTAGTATCTACCCACCACCCATCAGTTCCTCCAACCATAGTTACCTCAGATAATACAGCCACAAATGGTTCATCAACCATGTTGGCCTGTGGAGGACGATCCATAGGTTTATTTCTGCACTTGTGTGCCATATGATCTGGCTTCCCACATTTGAAGCACATGAACAGGTTGCCAGAGTCATCCTAAGCGGGTGGCTTAGTATATTGAACCTTTTGGGGTTCCAATTCTTGTTTTGACTGATGTTCTTAGCCTTATTCCCATTTTAGTTCTGATTCTTGAAGTTAGTACCAAAAGGCTTTAGAACCACGTCTGAGAATTTCTTCTTAGTGCTATTGTTGGAGACAAGCAGCACCTCATCTTTCTGATTTTGCTTACGAGCCTCTTCTTCAATACGAAGATGAGTGATCAAAGATTCCAAAGAGATTTCTTTGGTCTTATGCCTCATAAGGTTTTTGAAGTCCTTCCAACTAGGATGCAGCTTGCCAATTATGAAAGCCACTTGAAATTGCTCATCTAGGGGCATACCCTTAGAAATGATTTCATGAGCAATTTTCTGAATCTTGTGGGATTAAGACTCTACTAATATATCATCAGTCATCTGATACTTGAGGTAGCGGCTAACAACATATTTCTTAGTCTCCCCTTCCTCAGTATCATATTTTTTCTCAAGTGCATACCAAATTAATTTGGTAGACTTGTATGGGTTGTAGTAATCATATAGATCATCAGACAACCAATTCATAATGAAGTTCTTACATAAATAATCACTTTCATTCTAGAGAGCTATTCCAATAGACAGTTTATCCATTTCCTCTTTTTCAGCCTCATCCGACACCACTAGGGTGTCGATTTTCAGAACGTGGGCATCCTTTCTCATAATGAGGAAAAATTCCATCTTATGTTTCCAACGTTTGAAATTTGTCCCGTCAAACCGAAATGGCTTGTTCAGGTCATAGCTGTTCGATCTAGTAATATTATCTACAAAAGTCATTGTAGTCGAACCGTCTTAAAATTGTTATTTGCGTAGCTCGCAACAATTCTGAATAACACGAGGTAATATTTACTGGCTGAGTCATGCCCAAGTCACTCTCTTTAAGACGTTTTGTGGTACTGCTAAAATTGTGCAAGCAGACTATCAACCAATTCGTCCCCAGGATAAAACAGCTCAGTTCTCTATTATACGATTTTTTTACTGCACTATAAGAATCACTCTCGAATACACCCACCATACTGACTACCAGTGTCAGTTCTCGAATTCCCACAGTATGGCGACCCGTGCCAATTCTTTACCCACAATACTGACTACTGATGTCAGTTCTCGAAATCCCACTTTGGTTGCATGTGTCAATTCTTAAGTGTCACGGAAAGAAAGGGGAGAAGGTTGCCGGAAATGCGTCGGCAAAGTATTAGGGGGAGAAAAAAAAGTTGAAAGGAAACGCCTTCAACATGGTGCAAGTTCTAATGAGGGGAGGAGGCCTCTATTTATAGCGTGAGGCCTCCAACAGATCCCCCATCCGACGGCCCAAAATAGTGGCCAAAATCCAAACGGTCACAAGATCTTATGGCTAGAAACGTTGATCACAGGGATCACAATCTCAATCTGAGATCCACTCCCCCACGCTTCTCACTTTCCAACCGTGTTGACTACGTCAAACACGTGTGGCATACGTGTGTTGACTTGGTCAAACACGGTTGATGAGCAATATATCACACACTATTCATAACCTTAATTTAGCATGATTGATTATTCTTGGTGCCTAATTGACTTTGTTTCACATGGTTTAGTGTTTTAGACTTTATTGGACTAATATTCCTAAAATGAGTTAATTTGGGATTATTTGGCCTGATTAAATCTATTATCATTTTCAGATCACATTTGGCACCAATGGCATTTTGGGCATTATGGAAGTCGAGGATATGTGTTGAAGTGAAGATTGTATTTTTAATTTAGGAGTTGTTTTTATTGTAATTTGGCTTTGGGCCCATTGTTTAGGCCCAATTCGGTTTATGTGTGTTGGAGGGGTTAAATTCGGATTCCCCACTCCAAACACACACACTTTTCCTTTGTTTCACTTTGAAAAACACACATTTCGGTTTTCCCTCTTTTTGCTCTGCTAGGGTTTCACTCTTCTTCATTTCCCTCATTTTCATTTGCTCTTCCATTGTCATGGAAGACTAAATTTCTGGACTAAGTTCCTTTGGTAATGTATCACAACTCTCGAGGTTTTGTTATTA
>NC_032023.1:7861887-7862687 GCF_001865875.1 Lupinus angustifolius | reverse complement strand
TTTATTACATTGTTTAACTATTGTTTCTGAATTTGATTTATGTTCATACTATCCAACAACAAAACCCCCCATGTGTGAGTGAGTATAAGGTGTTTGAAACTTTGCTTGAAAGATAATCCTTGGGAAACGACCTAGGAGTCACTTCCTAGTACTGTAGTTTTAATTGTTATATTATTTGTATCAGGTATGACCTCGATCAAATTTGGCGCCGCTACCAGGGATTATCGGTTCTTGTCAAAGGTGCTTAGTATAGTTTAGTGTGTGTCTTAGAATAACCATTCTGTTTGAGTTTCAAAATTTGCCTACAGCATTCACTGTTTTATTGTTTGTTGTCTTGTTTAGTTATTTGCATGCTGGTTGATTCGGGTGTATGTTGGTTGATATAGTTGTGGTTGGAATTTTTGCATGATACTTTGTTTTGGTTGGAATTTTTGCATGAAACTTTGTTTCCACACTTCTTTCATCATATATTGAATATTGGATGCATCATAGTCAATCACCTTGCTGCTGGTTGTGAGATACAAACAAGTAGTGACTAGTTTTACTGTTGATTTTCTATTTTTGGCAAAACTTTAGAATTGTTAATCAGAATTGAACATATTATATATGCATTCGGGTTAGAAAATGAGACGATTCTTTCTCTACACACTGCGTCTATAGAAGCCCACCTGAAAATCCAAAAAGAGTCTGTTTACTATTTCTTTTTTATTTTACAAGTTTATTTTTCCAATTGTTTTGATTTTGTTGCATTTAATTAAATTAGTTAGGCTTTGAGTTTTGTCCTGAAACTTTTTGTGTAT
>NC_032023.1:7861309-7861787 GCF_001865875.1 Lupinus angustifolius | reverse complement strand
TTTGTGCATTCTGCTGTTTACTCTGAAAATATGGCTGAACCACCTCCAATCCCACGTGAGAGGACATTAAGGGAACTGGTTGCACCTGATTTCGCATATGAAAGCTTGTGTATCCAGTATCCTAATGAGGATATGCCATATGTGCTAAAAACTGGACTAATCCATTTGTTGCCTAAGTTTCATGGACTTGCAGGTGAATGTCCTCATAAGCATCTTAAGGAGTTCCACATTTTATGTTCCACCATGAAGCCTCGTGATGTCCAAGAAGATCACATATGTTTGAAGACTTTCCCACATTCACTTGAGGGTGCTTCAAAAGATTGGCTGTATTACTTGGCCCCTGGTTCTATTACTAGTTGGGATGACCTGAAGAAAATCTTCCTTGAAAAATTCTTTCGGGCCTCCAGGACCACTACAATCAGAAATGATATTTCTAGCATCATACAACTACATGAAGAAGGTTTATATGAATATTGGG
>NC_032023.1:7860651-7861209 GCF_001865875.1 Lupinus angustifolius | reverse complement strand
GCAAGATAAACTTGAGAAAAAAATTGACTCCCTTGCTACCTTGGTCACTCAACTTGCCATGAATCAGTAGAAACCTCCACTTGCAGCATGAGTTTGTGGCATTTGTACCGCAACTGACCATTATGCTGATGTTTGCCCTTCTCTCTTGGAGCCCAAAACCGGTGACCATCCTGAGGCTTATGCTGCAAATATTTACAACAACAGACCTCAACAACAACAGAATTATGATCCTTCATCAAGCAGATATGACCCTGGTTGGAGGATTCATCCGAATCTTAGATGGTCTGATCATTCACAGCCTCATCCAGGGCCACCATTTCAGAATAATAATGCTGCACAAAAATAGACCATATGTGCCTCCTCCAATCCAACAGCAGAGGCAACAACAAGTGAATAATAGTCCTGCTACTACATCTAGTGAACCTTCATTAGAAGAATTGGTGAGGCAAATGACATTGCAGAATATGCAATTCCAGCAAGAGACCAGAGCTTCCATTCAGAGACAAGAGTCCTCCATTCAGAATTTGACCACCCAGATGGGGCAGATGGCTACGTCAT
>NC_032023.1:7859871-7860551 GCF_001865875.1 Lupinus angustifolius | reverse complement strand
TTCCTATCATTTTGGGGAGGCCATTTTTGAGAACATCCCGAATCAAGATAGATGTCCATGCTGGAACATTATCTATGGAGTTTGGTAATATTGTGGTCCGCTTTAATATTTTTGATGCTATGAAGCATCCATCTGATGACCATTCTATGTTTCATATTGATTTACTTAATGAGTTAACCAATGAGCATATATGTGATTTCCTTAATGATTTTGATTCTATGTCATTGATAGACTCATACACTTGTCATACATGCACTGATTCTGAAATGTGTAATTCTTGTATTGATGAGTTTCTACATATTTCTGTTGATCCAAATGTTGTAGAATCAGATTGCACTAACCCTATTGTTGCAGACATCATAAGCAATCTGATTTACTTGTCCAGGTGCAAGCTGCAGAATCTATGTCTACTACTTTGGTTCCATCTGTTTTGCAGGCACGTGTATTGGAGCTTAAACCTTTGCCTAAAAACCTCAAGTATGCTTACTTAGAGGATGATAAGAAGCTTCCTGTTATTGTTTCCACCTCCCTTGATGTTGATCAAGAGGAGAAGTTGTTGCAAGTGTTGAAGAAGCATAAGAAGGCAATTAGTTGGACCTTAGCTGATATTCCTGGTATTAGCCCATCTATGTGCATGCATAGGATACTCTTGGAAGATGGAGCTAAACCAGTGAGACAAC
>NC_032023.1:7854407-7859771 GCF_001865875.1 Lupinus angustifolius | reverse complement strand
GAGAGGAGAAAACTCCCAACTAAAATAAACACCAAGATAACCTTTCAACAAATTGGCGCTGTTGCCGGGGAATTGCTTTATTAATAGAACATTTCATATTTATATGTCAATTATCAAATAATTGTGCATAACATTTTCTTTCTCTTTTATATAAATTTATATTTCCTTTTGTACATCTTTATTTTTATGTTTTGTACATTTGAAAAAATTAAAAACTCAAAAAGAAAAAAATAAATTAGTGAAGTGAAAACCCACTAGTTAAGAAACCTTTTATTGTTGTTATAATTTTTTTAGGAGATGTGGAGGTACCCCTCATTAACTTTTTCAAAAAAAACAACATAAAAGGGAGTGAAATAAAACAAGGATTAATGGCTGGACTTTTTCTTCAAGAAGGGAAGCCACTTGAATCCTTAAAGGTTAAGTATTCACCATATACTTTTTGATGATGATACTTTATCTTGTGATAGTTTAACCAAACATCTCCATCAACACGCCTTAGTAAATGATTTTGAAATTGTCAAATTAATTTTTAAAACTAAGAGCATGATTGTTACATTTGTGCCAAAAATAAATTTTTTCAAACTCGAGAACTCCTAAAAAGTGTGTTACTAACAAAATAAATTCATGAAATTAGGAATGGATTTATTTATGGATGTTTGGTGTGATAAAATGTGTTTTAAAGTTCCATAAATTCTGTTTGGACTTCCATTTTATCAATTGGATTTGAAATATGATTGAAAGTATTTTCTAAACATCGATTTGCATGAAAAAGCATGATGTTTGGTTGGAATTCTCTAAATCAAAATTAATTCATGAATGTAGTGCCTTAGGAAATTATAAATTCATGTGAATTGTTAGACTAACCTCAAAGCAAAATAAAATTGCAAGTTCGAAATGATTTACAGGAAAACAAGTCCAAACAAACAGACAAAAATGAGGAGTTGATGGCACCACTATCTAGGAGAGGATACGGAAAAGAAGGAGAATGAAGTTTTGTGTTCTCCTAAAAATGGTGGTTAGTTTTAATTTTCTTTTCATTATTTCAAAATATTATACAAACTTCTTAAATATTTTTTTTGACTTGAGAACAAGTCAAGTACTTAAGTTGGGGGGAATGTGTATAACATTTTGAAAGAATGAAATTTTGTTGTATTTTAATACTTTCTCCTGTATTTTAATTCCTTAGCCTGTTTATTTATATTTTTTAGTGTGTTTACTTGTTAAATTTATTTTTTTAGTGTGTTTATTTTTTCTTTTTGAAGATTTATTTAAAAAGTGAATTTGTTGAAACTAAACAAAGTAAATAAACACAAACTTGGCTTAAACATTTTTCAAGATCAACAACTTTGTAAATTACAAGCTTTGATGAGCAACATGAGATGAAAATTTGAAAAGTTTGTGAATAATTCATAATGTTGTAACTTGGATAAAATGCAAAAAAAATTGGAAAATCAAACTCCTAAAAAGTGTGTTATTTGGTTCAAAACCAACCTTGTGAGGGAGTGTAAGCCAAACACAATAATTATGTGAGCTTAGTGAGAAACTTTTTGGTTTTACACAATTGATTTTGTTTGAATCTTTCTTTACTTGGTTGTGCATAATTTGATAGGATATGATCAAGGCAAGTTTTTTCAATTAGAATGAGCCACTTGACCAAAAAAGACCCATCAAAAAATAGGAATATCCTTTGTTAACCCCTTTGAGCCTTAAAATAAAATTTTATTTTCATAATCATCCCTTGAGCCTAATATGGAAAAACAAAAATAATCTCCTATACTTTTCTAAGTAAAAAGAGAGCATTTTTCAAAAGGAAGGTTGATGGAAGAAATTAAGTTGGGGGGAATGGTTGGCCAAGTAACAAAGTCTTCAAGGAAAAACTCTCAATCTCTTTAAAAATAAAAAATTAAAGAAAAAGATCCAAAATAAAAAAAGGAGTGAAACGAGATTGAGAAAATTAAAGAGAAGTTACACAAAAAGGTCAAGAAAAAGAATGAGGGAAGGAAAAACGGAAAAAGTTGAAAGGAGTATATGATTTTTAATGAAAAATTAATTTTTGCACTCTTTTAACTTTGAAAGTATCTTTGAATATCTTGAAAAACCAATTTCCTTTGATAGCCAAGCCTCATTACAACCAAAATAAGACCTTAGTGATTCTTGAAAAATTTGTGCAATCAAAGTAAGTGTTAAGATGAAAAACAAAATTAAATTCTTGCAAATCAAACAAGTTGAGTTTTGAGTGAAACACTTACCCCATTTGGTTCCATTATTGAACCGTGTGTGAAATGCATCTCTTTGATTGATAACATTTTAATAAGTGAATTGCTAAATGAGTTTTTGAAAAGATGTGTTCAATACTTAGTTTGAAGCATTATGAGTCAAAGTCACATAATCATAAACACATCTCATGGAACTTAAAAGGAATCATGCATAAGTTTTGATCTTGTACAAAACTAATTTTTCCAAAGCCAAGTGGATCTTATTTTACATTTCGTTTGGGGACAAACAAAGTTTTAAGTTGGGGGGAGTTTTATAAGTGCCAAAAGTATAAACTTTTCACCATCATTCTATGGCACTTACCTTATGCAAATTGTAGAAAAGCAACTTAAATTAACACTTTTTAGGTGAATTTTGCATCATTAAATAAATTGGTTCTTTATTAATTCTTGTCCAAGTTTTCTTTGAGTTTTGTAGGACATAGAACCCATATAAATCCCATATATAATATAAATACAAACTGCAAAGAATAAGACTTAACAAAATAAAATTACAAACAATAATTCAACACTAAAATTTAAATAATATATACATGCCTAAATGGCTAAATAGTAAAGCTGAAATAATGAATTGATGCATATGTACTTTGTTAAATAAACATACACGTAACAAATAACTAAACAAAAGAAAACGAAGTTTTTTTTAAATAATAAAGGAATGAGAAAATGAAGGTACTAGAAGAAGGTAAATGAGAAGAAGATTCATTTCTCTTTACTTATGTTTTATTTCATACCATGGGATTAATGAACATGGAGTAATAAAATGAGAATGATACAGGTTATGCCAAAGTAACATAATATGAAATACATACATATAACAATGACAAAACGAACAATGAGCATGAAATTATAAAATGAAAATAGCAATGTTAATGTATCAAGATATGAAATATGCACATGTATATACAATGAGTTTAGACAAGAAATGAAGTAGAAGAAAAAAATGTAACAGTGAGTTGAGATGGGTTTAAGAAAGAGATGAACCTTCTATGTTGTCTTGGCTAATAGAGTCTCGTCTCCTCCCTTCTTGGTTTGCCAATAAGAAAAGCTTCTCAAGATACTCTAGTAGCTTCTTCTTAGAGTTTAAGGATAACCTAATTTGTAATCTGGTTTTTGGGATGGGACTGCCAGATTTTTTTTTTAAAAAAGGGGACAGCTGCTCACTGTGTTTTGAAAAAATGAGATAAAGCTTCCATTTTTTTTGTTACTAAAGTTGCTGAATTGTGTGTTTTCTTGAGTGTTTACCAAGTGGGGCTTTTTTTAGCCTCACTTAGGTTTAGGGTTAAGGATAAAATGTAGTTTAGGGTAATTATTGTTTAGTCCTGTGAGCATTCTTTAATCGCAACTCATACCCTGAACATCCTTGAAATTTAAAAAAGACCACGAACGAAATTGGGTATTCATAGCTGCCCCTCTTTACTTGTATGTAGAAATTCAATAAAGCAATTTTGTATGTAGAATATTTGGTAAGGTGGAATATGCTATGCATGTTATAATAAAAATGCATGATCCTATTGTCGGCTGAAGTGGGGCCTATGGGCTTGAGGTGTTCTGCATATCCTTTTATTGCCCTATATAATGAGTCATGTTAACTTTCACTATACGATTTGATCATTGAGCTTCGAATGAGTCTTTAACAATTCATAAAAAATTGCTCCAGTATTTGATTGCTTGATATATTTCGCTGACCGTACATGATTACTTTAGCGTGCATAAAATTATCCAAAAAACATCTGCCCCAGTGTCGTTCATCACTGTCTACCAAAAATTGCCCCAGTGTCATGTATGACTTGGGCTTGAAAGGTTCCTATTTTGTTGAGTCCGAATTTTTTAAAGGAATATTAATGCATTGTGCGAGTGATTTGTGTCTTGAAGACTATTGTCTTTTTTAATTGTTTATTTGGAGTCAGTTTGTTCTTTTACCCCGATGTGTGTATCTTGAATAGAGCAACCTTCCATGAGGTCTTTTGGGCTTATATCTGGGTCTGGCTATGGTTATCAAAGAAAGTTTGAAGCTCAAAACATGTGTTTCCCATCCCCATCTTTCTCCTGTCTCCTTAACCTATTCTCAACGACTTCAGAATTCTAATGGACGTAGCTGAACAATTACCCTCCCCGGGTTATAAATACTGATGGGTTTTGTTTCTTTTTTTTAGACAAAGATCCCCTTTCACAATATCAGGGCTCAAAGGGGGTAACTAGTGGCATCTGTGTAGTGTTTGGGAAGTTTAAAAGAAGCCTCGTATCATCAGGTTGATCTATACAGGTTCACATCAGTTGGGTTTTATTTACATCATTCTCCATGCAAGAACAACAAATAAAAGTGACAGTATATAATGTATCAATAAAACCTTGATTGATAAATATGTTATGTTTCTTCATTACATTTCCAAGGGAAAACTCTCTAGGCATAATACTTTTTCACAGCATCTGAGTTTAGTGACAGGTGCAGGTCATTTCCATCCATGTTTGTCAGTATTAAGGCTCCACCAGAGAAAACTTTCTTCACTATATAAGGCCCCTCATAATTCGGAGTCCATTTTCCCCTGTGGTCCTTTTGAATTGGTAAGATCTTCTTCAACACCATGTTTCGTACTTGGAATTGACGTGGGTGAACTTTCTTCGCATATGCTTTCATTATTCTCCTGTAATAAAGTTGCCTATGGCACACAACGGCTAACCTTTTTCTTTCAATTAAGTTCATTTGATCATATCGGGCTTGGACCCATTCTACTTCTTCTAATTCCGACTCCGCAATAATTCTTAATGATGGAATCTCTACCTCGATAGGAAGGACTGCTTCCATTCCGTATACTAGGGAGTAAGGGGTGGCCCCTGTGGAAGCACGAATAGAAGTACGATATCCATGTAAGGCGAAAGGCAACATTTCATGCCAATCCTTATAAGTAATTACCATCTTTTGGACAATCTTCTTTATATTTTTGTTAGCAGCCTCAACTGCGCCATTCATCTTAGGACGGTAGGGCAAAGATGTATGATGCTTGATCTTGAAATTTTCACATGTCTCACTCATCAACTTGTTATTCAGGTTGGTGGCATTATCTGTGATGATTTTACTTGGTAGACCATA
>NC_032023.1:7854067-7854307 GCF_001865875.1 Lupinus angustifolius | reverse complement strand
ATAAAATTGTAAGCTCTGTGTATTCATTTCAATATTGGTTAATTGTCGTGCAAGAAACCGAATCTCTTTGAGCTTTCTGTTTTGCTTTAATTGATTAAATAAATTGCGTTAATCGATTATTTCTATTCTGTTAATCGATTAATCTGGGGTGAATTTTGAATAAATTGTTGTTTTCGAAAAAGCGGATACTCTGACCGCTACACCTATTCAACCCCCCCTTCTAGGTGTATTTTAGCCACT
>NC_032023.1:7853283-7853967 GCF_001865875.1 Lupinus angustifolius | reverse complement strand
CGCAAAAGGGTCCAGCATAACCTGCGCGCCAAAAATATCATCACATCGGCCCTATCCTATGATGAGTTCTTTAGGGTATCGCAGTGCCAAAACGCTAAAGAAATGTGGGACACTTTACAAGTGACTCACGAAGGCACTAGCGAAGTCAAGCGCGCTAGATTAAATGCATTGACCCACGAGTATGAGTTATTTCGCATGTTACCTAGCGAATCAATCAGTGATATGCAAAAGCGATTTACTCATATCGTCAATCATTTAGTTGCTCTAGATAATGATGAATCTGACTCCAATCTGGATGATGAAACAATGGGTCTCTTTGTTCAAAAATTTAGCAAATTCATAAAGAGAAAAGGAGGATTCAAAAAGTTTCAGAAGAAAGAAGCGAAGGAATTAACAAACGAAGGCAAGAACAACAAAGATCGCTTCACTTGCCACGAGTGCGGAAAAGTAGGACACATGCGATTTTAGTGTACAACCTATCTGAAAAAGGTTGATTCAGAGAAGAGCACTCCCAGGGAATTCAAATCTAAGAAAGCCTACATCGTATGGGATGTACCTGAGGAGGAAACGACATCAAGCACCTCTAGTGAGGAGGAGTCAGCAAAGCTATGTTTGATGGCTAGATCTGACAACGATGGGAATTCAAACTCACACGAAGATAAACATGAGGTATATTCTGACACC
>NC_032023.1:7852601-7853183 GCF_001865875.1 Lupinus angustifolius | reverse complement strand
TCTGTGACAAAGGTAATCGTGTATCTTTCGATTCTGATTGTTGTATTATTCGTGACATTTTATCTAATAATGTTAAATTTGTTGGTCATCGTATAAATAATATTTACATGGTTAATTTGGATGATGTCACTACATTATTTTCAAAATGCTTTATTTCTACAGAAGATGACATCTGGCTTTGACACAGACGCGTTGCACATATCCATGTAAAACATCTAGATAAATTATCATCAAACGAACTAGTTGACGGTCTACCAAAACTAAATTTTAAAACCAAAGAGATTTGTGACATTTGTCAAAAGTGTAAACAAACCAAAAACACTTTTAAAAAGAAAAATGTGATCTCCACTTCAAGGCCTTTGGATTTGCTCCATATGGACTTGTTTGGACCATCACAAATCATGAGTTTTGGTGGTAGCTACTATGCCCTAGTTATTGTTGATGATTTCTCCCGATTTACATGGACATTATTTCTATCTGCAAAAAGCGATGCGTTCAAATCTTTTAAAAATCTTGCCAAGCAAATCCAAAACCAACTTAACCTGAAAATAGTATATATACATAGTGATCACGGGGGAGAAT
>NC_032023.1:7850602-7852501 GCF_001865875.1 Lupinus angustifolius | reverse complement strand
TGGGTTATTCCGATTCCGATTTTGTCGGATGTACATTGGATCGGAAAAGCACTAGTGGTACTTGTCACTTGTTGGGCAGTTCATTAGTTGCATGGTACAGTAAAAAGCAAGCCTGTGTTGCTTTGTTCACCGCCTAAGCGGAATATATTGCCGCTGGTGTGTGTTGCGCTCAAATCCTATGGATGAAGCAGCAACTTAAGGACTTTGGTCTTAAACTTGAAAAGATCCCCATTGATGCGATAATACAAGTGCCATTAACCTATCCAAGAATCTCGTTTTGCATTCTAGAACAAAGCATATAGAAATTAGACATCATTTTTTACGTGATCATGTACAAAAAGGTGACTGCGTTCTTGAATTTGTGGAAACATCTAAACAGTTAGCAGATATTTTCACCAAGCCCCTTCCACGGGATACTTTCTATGTTCTAAGGAGAGAACTTGGAATTCTTGATGAACAATATCTTGATTAAAATTGTTTAGTTGTTTGTATTATTGTCTTGCCTCTATATGCCCATTTGTCTCTTGTTTTAAATGATATATGTTGAAATGCAAAATTATGTCTCATGATAAACTCTTTTCGTGATTATAAATGTTTCGAATCCGTTAAAATGCATGCATGAGTCCTAAAAATTTGAAACCATTCTGCTAGCTGAAAATTACTTTTTACCGTGTTTAATCGATTAAACACTTAGTGTTAATCGATTACCTGGGCATCAGTTTTTGAAAAATCAATTTTTACATGATTTTAATCGATTAAACATGCTCGTTAATCGATTAAAACTAGCATTTTAAATGCAGACATCACCTCGATTTTACACTTTTTTCGACATTTTCTCCACCTCTTTTACGCTTTGAGTCTCTGAAACTGTAACTCAACTGATCCAAGTGCACTAAGGTAGAAAACCCTCATCCTAACCCTCTCAAACCATCAACAAATCTCACTTTATCATCCTGATTCCACTACATTCCCAATTTTCCACCAAATTAAACCCTAGGTTAGGTTTGCCTAATCCTTCTCTGCGCAATTCAACATCAATTCGGATTCTACAAATACAATGGAGCAAGGTCGCACAAAAAGAGTCAAAACTACAGCCAACCGTGTACGATGAACGGAAGCCGACTCATCATCCACTCGGGATCGCGGTGACCCATATTACTCACTTATCTTGCAAGAAACCCGTTTGGCAAAATTTCAAGGACACAAACCCACTTACGTAAGGTATGTCGATTTAACCTGGTTGGCGGAACAGAACTTTAGTTTTCCGCATGATATGGAGGCTCAGGGAGCCGTTCAATTTCTGGAATTAAAGGGACAAGTTTACCCTGCTCTAGTTAGGGAATTTTATACGAATATCAGATATAAGGATGGAAAATATTGGTCTATGATTTCCGGTAAATTATTTGAGATTAATGATGAACTGTTTATGAATGTCGGTGGTTTGTCATCTTCGGGTTATGGAATAGGAGATTGCTCCTGGGTTAAGGATAACTTTGATCCTACTGAGGTTTATAAGTCATTCCTTCGAGGTCCTCACTTGTATATTCCGGGTTAACTGACCAAAGCTGGGTCGTTATCTGTGGAGAATAGGCTGTTGCATTATGTCATTGCTTATATTCTGGTACAGTGGAACACAAATCACGCGCAGCCTACTGTGAATGATTTGCGTTTCATGTATGCTGTGAAGAATAATGTAATGATTAACTGGCCTGAGGAAATATTGAAAATTATGAACAGTGTGGATTATTTGCATATTGATGTTTCTGACACCATCATTGTTGAGTATACTGATAAGGATCATCTGTTTGGTGAAAGTCTAATTCATAAAATGGGTATATATAAATATGGTACTACTTGGCAATATCAGGAGGACTACACCACTATCGATCTGGAACTATC
>NC_032023.1:7848149-7850502 GCF_001865875.1 Lupinus angustifolius | reverse complement strand
GAGTTCTTGATAAGAAAGAACAAGGTTCTTGGCTGAGGCTACATCGAAAGAAATGTTTTCTTTGTCGGTAGGAAGGGAGTCAAACCATAGAATAAGGTTCTTTATTTTCTTGTGAATGTCTAAGTGTTGTAATTGGAAGAAGTGCTTGTAAAACATTGTTTCAATTATAGTGAAGAAAATCTCCCAGATCAGCTGGGAGGCCTGGATGTAGTTTGCAAGTGGACACACAAACGACCCAGGATAAAAATCGTGTTGCAGGATTTTTTTCTTTCTCTCTTTCTCTCTTTATTGCATTTAATCGGTTAACTTGTATAGTAGATTTAATTGCTATATTCTGTTTCTGTGCTATACTATTAATACTCTGATAAAATAGTAAGCTCTGTGTATTCATTTCAATATTGGTTAATTGTCGTGCAAGAAACCAAATCTGTTTGAGCTTGATGTTCTGTTTTAATCGATTAAGTCAATTACGTTAATCGATTATCTCTATTCCTTTAATCGATTAATATGGGGTTAATTCAGCATTACGTGTTGTTTTAGAAAAGCGGATATTCTAACCGCTACACCTATTCAACCCCCCCCCCCTTCTAGGTGTATTTTACCACTGATACGTCAGTAAAAAGGTCGAGACTAAATACTCTTTCCTAGGAATACGAAATTTTTCGTATGAAGCCTGGAGAGAAAATACTTGTTTTACAAAAGAGATTTACTCACCTTACAAATCATCTCATTGCACTTGGAAAAACTTTATCAAATAGTGACTTGAATTTAAAAGTTCTAAGATCACTTACCAGAACATGACAACCAAAAGTTATAGCCATTTCTGAAAAGAAAAGTTTATCGAAAATGTCCCTGACTGCTTTGTTTGGAAAACTACAGGAACATGAATTGGAACTCATTCAACTTGAACAACATGAAGAGCAAGAAAAGAAGAAGAAGAAGAAGAATATCTCTCTCAAGGCAAAAATGGATAGATATGATTCATCGGGAGATGAATCTGAAAAGGAAGAGATGGAAGATATGAGTTTGTTTGTAAAGAAGTTCAGCAAGTTCCTTAAAAGGGACAAAGGCGCTAAAACTAGACAAATGAAGAAATTTACTAAGAATAATGATGCTTCCACTTCAAACCAAAACTTCACATGCTTTGAATGTGGCAAGCCTGGTCATATAAAAATGGATTGTCCAAATCTGAAGAGGAATCCCTTCAAGGGTAAGAATGAAATGAAGACTGGATGAAGAGCTTACATAGCTTGGAAAGATAATGATACCAATTTCGCCTCTGAACCAGAAAATGAAGAACAAGCACATCTATCTCTCATGGCATCTCATCAAACTGATGATGAAAAGGTAAATGAATCTAACCTATTTTCTTCTTCTGAATTGCAACATGCATTTAATGATTTACATGATAAATATGTCAAACTCGCCGGACTATTGTTAAAACAAAAAAACTGTGTTAGAAGCATTCCGAAATAAACCACCATCTTCTTCATGTCAAAATTGCATTACTCTTGAAAATAAAATCTCAACGTTAAGTTATGAACTAAATAAGGTAAACAAGAGTAGCAAAGATATGGACAAGATTAATAAAGTTCAAAGACATTCTACAGACCAAAGAGCTCTTGGTTATTCTAAAAACCAAAATTCTAAGAATCAGAATGTCTCAACAAAGATAAACTTTCAAAAACAAAGTATTCATGCTTTTAAGAATAATAACAATAAATCTAGGATACATAAGCATCATCCCATATGCACTTATTGTAAAAACCATGGGCATACACCAAACACTTGGATAATTAGAAAACATGGTGTATCCTTAGGTCATTAACATGGTGTATCCTTGTGCTAATAAGAGCTTGAAGATCACCAACAAATCAGCATGCTTAAGTCTTTTAATTAGTACTAGGCTTAGACTAGAAACTAGTTTAAGTTGAGTCTAAGGCTTAGGTCACCTAATACATGTCTCATATGCATAAATCTTTTAAATCATTTCATCTTTGAGAAATGTCATTCATAATATGTTCATGCATCACATAAATACATGTATATGTGCATTCTAGGCATAAACTAAGTGTTAAACATGTATGAATTAAGTGCATAACGTATTTGAGTTTTTGTATTTAAAATTACACATGAAAATATGTTGTTAATCGATTAAGGCATACGTTAATCGATTAACCTAACTGTTTGAAAAGTTGTTGAAACTGAAAAGCTTGGAAAACAGAATCAGTTATGTTTTTGAACAACGTTAATCGATTAACCAAGGCTTTAATCGATTAACTGGGCTTCAGAACTGATTATTTATAAACTGCGTTTTCAGAACTGGTCTCATAAGTTGCATGTTGCATTTTTT
>NC_032023.1:7844814-7848049 GCF_001865875.1 Lupinus angustifolius | reverse complement strand
TTGCATTTATTAGAGAGTTAGAGCATTTTTTGTGATATTTGTTGCATCTAGTTGGTAGTGCATTTGTGAGTTTAGAAAGGAGAGAATTCTATTATTTAGGATTGAGTGGCATTTCATGATATATTTCTCATCATTTCATCTCACATGTTCATGCATATTATTGATGCTTTTTGTGAAGTTTTTACATTCTGTAACTTCTGTTTTGAAACTAATACATTGTCATATTGCATGAGTTTGTATTAGGTGTTTAGAGTAAAACCTTACTTGTCATATATGAGCTTTGTAATTGATTAAGTTTACTCTAGAATGTTTTTGTGAAAAATTGTTGTAACATTGAGAATCTCAAGGTGTCGTATCACCTAGGAGATTGAGTTGTATCTTCATATTGCCTAGAGTTCTAGAGAAGGAAAGAACAGAGGTTCTTGGCTGGGGCTACGCCGAAAGAAACGTTTTCTTTATCGGTAGGAAGGGAGTCAAACCATAGAATAAGGTTCTTTATTTTCTTGTGAATGTCTAAGTTGTTGTAATTGGATGATGTGCATGTAAAAACATTGATTCAATTATAGTGAAGAAAATCTCCCAAATCAGTCGGGAGGCCTGGATGTAGTTTGCGGTGGACAAGCAAACGAACCAGGATAAAAATCGTGTTGTAGGATTTTTCTTTCTCTCTCTCTCTCTCTTTATTGCATTTAATCAGTTAACTTGTATAGTAGAATTAATTGCTATACTCTGTATATTTGCTATACTGTTAATACTCTGATAAAATTGTAAGCTCTGTGTATTCATTTCATTATCGGTTAATTGTTGTGCAAGTAATCGAATCTGCCTAAGCTTACTGTTTCTGTGCCCAAGTATTATGGCTTAAACAACAATTGCGAGATTATGGCTTGGATTAGGCTGCATACCCCTGAAATGTGACAATACTAGTACTATAAATCTCACAAGAACCCAATAATGCATTCTAGAACCAAACACATAGATATAAGACATTATTTTCTTAGGGACCATGTCCAAAAGAAAGATGTATCTATAGAATTTGTTGATACTCATGACAAACTAGCCGATATATTCACTAAACCCCTGGAAAAGAAACCTTTCTATAAAATTAGACGAGAATTAGGCATACTTGATGAAGCTTACTTATCTTAAATTCTTATTCAAGATTATATGATAGCTTCATTATGCTTATAATATGCCTACTTGTATTTAAAATTTCTTAAATCTTTTCAAAAGTTTCAAATTCTTGGGTATGTAATTGATTACATGTGATGAGTAACCCATTACCAGGCATAAGGTATGCATGAATATTCAAATTATGGGTTCAGTAACCGATTAGTCTAGAGAGTAACCAATTACAGCATTGAGCATGACGCTTCAGTAATCGATTACCCACCTGTGTAATCAATTATCTAAGGTGTCTGTTTGAAATCTAGAATTGTTTTATGTTGAGTAACTGATTACTCACTATGAGTAACCGATTGCTCTGAGCAGTATTTAAGTTTCCCTCCTTATTTTTCAAACACTTCTTCCTCCTCAAACCCTCTTTTTCTTGTTCAACCTAGAGTTTACCTAAAAAATTCATTTTTGATCTATTTTATGTGATTTTTGAGTCATTTTATATCATATTTTCAATTCTAAATACTTCTATTCCATTGATTTCGTGTTTAGTGGCCCCAACCAAAAATCCCCAAATCTCTCAAAACTCAAAACCTAACCTTTCAAAATATGTCATTCTTCCAAAATATTCAAATCAATGACATGAAACTACAATTGATGTATGCTTTTAAGCATAACATTTCAATCAATTGGGCTCACACAATAATGAGACATATGTGGTATGTTCGAGAATCTCACAACCCTATGTCTTATGCAATCTTCATCACCAACATACTTGAACATTTTGGTGTATCTACTGCTGGTGAATCCAAAGTCACACTTGATGTACATGATAGTCAGATTGATGTGGATGTGATCCACAAAATGGGCTTCTTTCAAGATCCCATTGGTAGACTCTATAAACATCAAAGTGATAGACATGTTGCACTTGTTGATCCTAATGTAAATGCCTCTGCCAACCCTCTTGAACAACAAACTTTTGAGTTAAATGTTGATTCTTCTTCATCTGTTCCCATGCCTACAAACTAGATGATCATGGATGAGTTATTCTCTATTTGAGGCTACATATCTAATCGGATGGATGCTCTTGACGCTCATAATCAAAAGTCCAATTCGAGCTTCAACGTCTTTCTTATAAGATCAATAGCATGGACCTTGATGACGTTAGCACTGATCCTGAATCTTAGATCTCTGTTTGTCTAGGAATTATATTTGTAATGTTGCATGATTGTGAACATTTTGCTATTTGTTTGCTGTTTTTCTGACTATGGTTGAATTTGTACGAACATCTTTTAAATTTCTGCTATGTGATATCACTTTTATGCTTACCTTTATGCTTGTTCTATACATATTGTATGCTATGTATATATATATATATATATATATATATATATATTTTGAAAGTGTGCATGTCAAGAGGAACACTTTGGAAAGCTCTCTTTATATGTTATGGTTTTGATGAGGACAACTTGTGCTAATAAGAGCTTGAAGATCACCAACAAATCAACATGCTTAAGTCTTTTGATTGGTACTAGGCTTAGACTAGAAACTAGTTTAAGTTGAGTCTAAGGCTTAGGTCACCTTGAGATATGTCATTCATAATATTTTCATGCATCACATAAATATGTTCATGCATCACATAAATACATGTATATGTGCATTCTAGGCATAAACTAAGTGTTAAACATGTATGAATTAAGTGCATAACGTATTTGAGTTTTTGTATTTAAAAATACATATGAAAATATGTTGTTAATCGATTAAGGCATACGTTAATCGATTAACCTAACTGTTTGAAAAGCTGTTGAAACTAAAAAACTTGGAAAACAGAATCAGTTACATTTTTGAACAACGTTAATCGATTAACCAAGGATTTAATCGATTAACTGGCTTCAGAACTGATTCTTTATAAACTGGATTTTCAGAACTGATCTCATAAGTTGCATGTTGCATTTATTAGAGAGTTAGAGCCTTTTTTGTGATATTTGCTGGATCTAGTTGTTTGTGCATTTGTGAGTTTAGAAAGGAGAGAATTGTATGCTTTAGGATTGAGTGGCATTTCATGATATAATTCTCATCATTTCATCTCACATGTTCATGCATTTTATTGATGCTTTTG
>NC_032023.1:7844106-7844714 GCF_001865875.1 Lupinus angustifolius | reverse complement strand
CAACCCCCCTTCTAGGTGTATTGTAACCACTGATACCTAACAAGTGGTATCAGAGCTAGTACGAAGTGCTAGCTCAACCGCGTATTCGTGATCCTAAGGGAAAAATAATGGGTTCTTCAAACCCGTTTGGCGGTGATGGTTCATCCATTAATCGACCACCTATATTCAGTGGTGAAGTGTATGCCTACTAGAAAGTGCGCATGCATATTTTTATAGAAGCCATAGACTCGGATATTTGGGAATCTGTAGTCAACAGCCCTTTCGTTCCACAGCATCTTGTGGACGATCAACCTAAAGACAAGCCCAAAAGTCTATGGATCGATGATGAGCGCAAAAGGGTCCAACATAACCTGCACGCAAAAAATATCATCACATCGGCCCTATCCTATGATGAGTTCTTTAGGGTGTCACAGTGCCAAAATGCTAAAGAAATGTGGGACACTTTACAAGTGACTCACGAAGGCACTAGCGAAGTCAAGCACGCTAGATTAAATGCGCTGACCCATGAATATGAGCTATTTCGCATGTTACCTAGCGAATCAATCAGTGATATGCAAAAGCGATTTACTCATATCGTGAATCATTTAGTTGCTCTAGATAAATCTTTT
>NC_032023.1:7843739-7844006 GCF_001865875.1 Lupinus angustifolius | reverse complement strand
AGTAGATCAAGGTTATTAAGGAGAAAAGTTAATGTCAAAGGTTGTTGAATGAGTTTCCGCACAATGCCACCTACCAATAATACTTCTTTAAATAATTGAGGGGGAGAAGATAAAGGGAAGAACAATGAAAGGGGGAGCAACGCACTTTGAATGTCAAATAAACCATTCAAACATCATATCATCAAACTTTTCATCTAGTATCACCTAACAAGTGGTAATCTTGACCTATCTCCTAAAGGTAAGCAAGGTAAATACATTGAACCTTGT
>NC_032023.1:7842834-7843639 GCF_001865875.1 Lupinus angustifolius | reverse complement strand
AAATAGAATGTGTTTTTGCATGAATCTTGAACATGTCTTAATTATGCATTATAATTGAATGATTGAAATATGCTTTAAAATGAAAATTGCCTATCGAAATGCTAACAAGTGGTGTCATCTAACAAATGGCTTACATATATGTTTAATCATTCCATGTTTTAAATGATCACATAATGGACATGTCTTTCTTAAATGCTTAATTATGTCGGATAGCCTATTTGATTTCGTGAATGGTTCTTGATCATATGAGATTTTATGTTGATAACATTGCTTACTATTTGATTAAATCTTGTATATCGTTCTCCTTTCCTATTGGCTATTTCTTTTGTCTAATCAAACGCATTTGTTCAATTTACCGAAAAATAAAACAGGTTAATTTGTTAAATCCCAAATTAATTCATTAACTTCATTTTATGATTAACTCATATCTCTTCCTAGCTTTTTTGACCTGGGTTATCTTTTTGATAATGTCAAAAGGGGGAGAAAGGTTGTTTTGTTGTTTTTTGATTGTGCAGGTTGATAGTAATAACAGCTTCCGAAATATTTGCGCATCATATCAATCATGCCAACACAATCTTCAAGCTATTACAAATGATGTAATGTTTGTAGTGTTTGTCATCATCAAAAAGGGGGAGATTGAAAGTGTGCATGTCAAGAGGAACACTTTGGAAAGCTCTCTTTATATGTCATGGTTTTGATGAGGACAACTTGTGCTAATAAGAGCTTGAAGATCACCAACAAATCAACATGCTTAAGTCTTTAATTGGTACTAGGCTTAGACTAGAATCTAGTTTAAGTTGAGTCA
>NC_032023.1:7825618-7842734 GCF_001865875.1 Lupinus angustifolius | reverse complement strand
TCACCTAAGAGATTGAGTTGTATCTTCATATTGCTTAGAGTTCTAGATAAGGAAAGAACAGAGGTTCTTGGCTGGGGCTACGCCGAAAAAACGTTTTCTTTATCGGTAGGAAGGGAGTCAAACCATAGAATAAGGTTCTTTATTTTCTTGTGAATGTCTAAGTTGTTGTAATTGGATGATGTGCATGTAAAAAAATTGATTCAATTATAGTGAAGAAAATCACCCAAATCAGTGGGGAGGCCTGGATGTAGTTTGCGGTGGACAAGCAAACGAACCAGGATAAAAATCGTGTTGCAGGATTTTTCTTCCTCTTTCTCTCTTTATTGCATTTAATCGGTTAATTTGTAAAGTAGAATTAATTGCTATATTCTGTATATTTGCTATACTGTTAATACTCTGATAAAATTGTAAGCTCTGTGTATTCATTTCATTATCGGTTAATTGTCGTGCAAGTAATCGAATCTGCCTAAGCTTACTGTTTCTGTTTTAATCGATTAAATCAAATCCGTTAATCGATTATCCACATTCTTATAATCGATTAAATAGGGGTGATTCAGCATTAAGTGTTGAGTTTCGAAAAGTGGATATTCTAACCGCTACACCTATTCAACCCCCCCCCTTCTAGGTGTATTGTAACCACTGATACCTAACATATATATATTGTGTTGGACTCTTGGATTTTCTTCTTTTTGATGAAGTCAAAAGGGGGAGAAAAAGTTGGGAGAGTGTATTTTCTGGTTAAAACATTTCAGGCACATAATTCCAAATCAAAGGGGAGCATAAAAAATAGGGTGAGCATACACAAGACAAATAAAGAATATCACAAAGTATGCTACTCTCAGAAAACTATACTGTCAAGAAGATATTGGTTTGTCATAATAAAAAAGGGGGAGATTATGAAGAAGATCTGGCTCCTGACCTTGGCAAAGTTATGATGAAGACACCAACATCACATAAAAAAAGGAAGAATACTTATGATGACAATGAAGACAAAGCTTCAAGAAATTAGAATCTAAGTCTTTAGCTACTTCTATCCTTATACTCTATTCTATACACTTAGTAGTAATGCTCAAAAGTATTTTAAAAGAAAATTGATAAACACAAGTATAAATGAAAACAGTTTTCAAAATACTGTGTAACAGGTTACTAGATCTAAGTAACATGTTACTGTAACTAAGTAACATGTTACCAGAACTAAGTAACAGGTTACATGAGTGAGAAATGAGTTATCCAACAAAAATTGATCAGGGTAATCGGTTACACCTTTTGATTAATCGACTACTACCTATGAAAATCAATTACATAGTTGGAAAACTTGTTGGATAATCGATTACACCTTTTCATATTCAAATCACACAACTTTCAACCCAAACGAAATGATTTTATTCCAAACAAATCCTACCTTTTCGTAGAGGTATTCTGGTTGATTGGAAACTCTATATAAAGGCTTTGAAACTCATTTCATACATAACTAAACTCATATTGAAATCACTTACTCAAACTACAATTTTCTGAAATACTTGTTCTACACTTGGTGCAACTTGTTCATAACTTTCAGAACTTGTTTTGAAAAGTTGCCTGAAGTGTTATTGCTAGTTATTCAAACCTTATGAGCATTAGTACTAAAGTATACATTGAGTTATTGGATTGCAAGAGTTTATAACTTCAAAATATTGTAAAGGCAATCCATTATCATTGATAAATATTTTCTTCATTCAAAGTATTGAATTACTTTCTTTCACAAGGGTGTGATAAGAAAGGGGATAAAGTCACTTGGAAAGGGTGTTTTCCAAAGAAGTGATATAGGTGTTAGAGAGTGATTAAGGTACAAGGGAATCTCGGGGTGAGAAATTGTAATTACTACTCTTAATATCTAGTGAAGAAATCTCTTGTGCTGCAAGATTATTGGACGTAGCATTCGGTGGACAAGAAGGTGAAGCAGTATAAAAATATATGTGTACTATATTCTCCTTTATCTCCTTACATTTACTTGATTATTTCTGCATATCATTTTCCGTTGCTATTAACTCTTGAATTGTGCAGAAAAATCAGTCATAGTGTTAAACAACCAATTCACCCCCTAGTTGCCATCTCAGTCCTGCACAAGGTAATTGGAAAACTACAACACAATTTCCAAAAGTACAATCTTCTCCTATTGATCTCACTCTTATAACAAATACAGGAAAAATTATTTGCTAACCTTAATAAATTTCAACATGATCAAATCACAATTAATAAAAATGTTTCAAATATGATAAATGATTTGAATCATAGGATAGAAAACATGACCATCTTTAGAAAAATATTAGAAACACAAATTCCCCAACAAGCTCGCAACTTTAATAAACAAACATGGATGTTTCCAATACAGCCAAAGAAAAATCCAAATAATTAATATTGTAAGGCTATCCGATTAAGGAGTGGGGAAGAACTAAAGGATGTTCCTCGAACTAAGAATGATATAAAAGTGGAAGAGAAACATACTGAGAACAATTCCCTGAAGGGGAAAAAATTCTGAAAATGTGTCTAAGTATGTAACTCCACCACCATATGTACCACCAATTCCTATCTCTAGAGATTTTTAAAGGCAAAGTTAGAAAAGAAATGTGTGAAATTTTTAAATATCCTTAAGAAATTATTTATTGAACTATTCTTCACTGAGGCATTGTAGAACATGCCTGCGTACATGAAATTTCTTCAAGATATTATATCTAAAAAGAAAAGACTGGATAATTATGAAACAATTGCCCTAACTGGGGAGTGTAGTGCTTTAATTCAAAATAAATTGCCTCCTAAATTAAAAGATCCTGATAGTTTCCTTATCCCGTGTTTAATTGGTAACACTAATTTTGATTGTACTTTATGTGACTTGGGGCAACTGTGAGTCTCATGCCCTTATCCGTGTATAAAAGATTGGACGTGGGTGAACTAAAACCCACTAGTATATCACTTCAATTAGCGGATAGGTCAAATAAATTTCCTATAGGCATCTTGGAAAACGTTTCTATCAAAGTTGGGAAAATTTTCATTCCAACAGATTTTGTAATACTAGAGATGGAAGATGCACAAATTTCAATCATACTAGGTAGACTATTTTTGGCTACCTCTGGTGCTATAATTGATGTTAAAAATGGAAAATTTTACCTAAGCATAGGGGATGAAAAGGTTGAACTTGATATTGCTAAATGTATTAAACAACCTTCTCGGGAGTTTTCTTTTTCTTTTTCTTCTTGTTTAGATTTTTGCATTGGGGACAATTTAAATTTCTAAGCTTGAGAGGGGTTTGCATTTAGATAGTTCATTCATGTAATGCTTATCATATAGATTTTAATTTTTTTAGGTTGAATGTTCATATTATCATGCATTGGCATAAGTTCCACATCTCATCTATCTCATACTTAGTTCTATGTGATGTCAGACTGCTTTAAATGAAAAAAATGCATGAATGGTGATTGTTTATCTGTGACCCCATTGGAAAAAAACTTGTAATAGAATAATAATATGAAAGACATTATATTTGGAAATTGTGAATGAAATTTGATTTAATAAAAGTCATTGCTTCATAACTATTACTAAATGTACCAAATGTGAGAAACTTGGGTCAAAGACAATAAGGGTTTTGATTTAAATTGACAAACACAATAAGAGTTCTAATTTAAATTGACAACTGCATAAAAAACTTTTTTTCTTTCATGAGTGCATAACTTTTTATGATTGTAATTCTAGAACTTGATTTGTGATAGTTTCAAGATTGAAGGCTGTTTGTATGCATTAAAATGATAGAGACAATTAAGACTGTTTCTTTCGATCTTCAACAGCTTGCTATAAACATTGAAACCCCATTAGTTGTTTGCTTTTGCGCCTAAACTTTAATTATTTTTCTTAGCTACTCACATGAGGGTTTGGGGTAATTTGTGATGTTTGGTTAAAGTAATGAGAAAGGTAAAAAGACCATGTGTAGTGAAAGAAACCATAAAAGTGGGAAAAAGAAAACAAATTCATCATTTCTTGTTTAGAAAAATAATAAGAATGAATCAAAAAAATGAAGAAAAAATAACACAAAGTATACTGAAAGAGAAAGAACTAAAAAATATGTTGTAAAGATAAGGGTTTATCGAAAAAGGATCATATGATAAAGTACAGACGATTAAGAGAATCTCAATGCTTCAATCAGATGTCTAAAAAGTTTAAGTATTCGGGGAACAATTGTAAGTCTTTTTTGAATTATGCTTTCTTTATTTATCCCACTATAAATCATTCACCTTGTCCCCATTACAACCACTTGAAGACCTCTTGATTTTTGCATGCATTCAAATATAGTCAGTGGCGATTTGGTCTATAATCAAGTTTATGGTATTTTTATTTCATGAATTTTTTGAGCGAAACGCTATGACCTTTTAACACATGCAAGTGATGATAGAAGAGTGGCCCTAATTCATGCAGTTGTTATGACTCAAAGACTTACCTTGAATTAAAAAAAATTATGATTGCCTTGTAATGTTTGGATTGTTTCAAAATATCATGAGATTGCTAGTTATATTGGTCATGTTTTCTATATTGTCATTCATACATGATTATGAAAGTCAGACATAATACTTGCTTGAGGACAAGCAAGAAATAAACTTGAGGGGATTTGATGAGTGTGAAATTATGCTACACTTGCATTGTGATAGGGAAAATCGCAAGTGCACGATTATGTCGTCAAGTAATAAAATATCGATCCCACGAGGACTGGAAAACTCCTTTAATTATAACAATTAATTTATCCTTAACTCAAATAGGAATTAAAAGTGAATTTAGAACAATTGAACAACTGACAAGAATAATTATGAAAATAGTAAAAAGGGATTGAAATCTAATTTAGGAAGAGTTCCCAGGATAAGGGTTACCGCCTTTACACTTGCAAATCCTTGTTTTGCTCATTTTAATGAACTTTAAGTTGTGAGGATGAATTGCTCTTTGATATGTTTCATCATCTCTCAAGCTTCGTCATGTGTACTCAATTGAAGTCGCGCCTACTCTCATGGTACGGTTATCAATCAAATCTTTTACTTGGATCTTTCTATCCAATTGTTTCGTAGCAACCCAAGGTGAATTCCATAAACCCCCGAGAATCCTAATACTACTCTTGTGAATTTGGATTCTAGTTTGAATAACTGAATGGTCAGATAGTTGGGTTCACCTCTCGGTCTTTCCCCAATGTATCTAAGAGGTGTAATTTGTTGGCTAGACAACTCACACGAATAAAACTTAGTTTAATGATTCAAATCACAAAACTCAATGAAATAGAAGTAAGAACAAGTATTTATTGAATGTAAAAGGGCATAGCCTCAATCCTAGAAACAAAGGGAATTACTCACTCATGATGGAGAAGAGAATACCAAAATCTAAGTTAGAGAATTGTAATGTAAAGTGTAAAATGTTTTCATCCTTGAGGGTGAACCATCATTTATCATAATTATAAAATATTGGGCTAAGCCCAAAAAACAAATCTAAAAAATAAGAATATAATATATATAATATATATATATATGACTTATTTTAGTCCTTCAATTGGTCTTCGCATAGTCTCAACATTGAATTTCATCTTACTGCACACAATCTCTACTCTTTTTGACTTTAATCCATCCAAACTGCACAACATAGCCGAAAACACCCGCTCAACCCGAACAAAGAGAAATAAAAGCTAAAAAGAATCACAAATTCTTAATTATGTCTTAAAATGCAAGTTAAATGCAATACAAATATAGCATAATTTCACACTAATCAAATCCCCTCAAGCTTATCTCTTGCTTGTCCTCAAGCATGTATTATGTCTAACTTTCACAATCATGTATGAATGATGATATAGAAACAATGACCCAAAATAACAATAAATCTCATGTTAGTTTTGAAACAATCCAGACATCAAGACAAGACAATCCTAAACAAATTTAATTAAAGCTAAGTCCTTGAGTCATAACAACTGCATGAATTAGGGTCATTTTTCTTTTATCACTCTCATGTATTTAAAGGTCATAGTGTTTGACTCAAAAAATTTCATGAAAGTAAATTAACATAGGCTTGATTATAGACCAAATCCCCACTGACTGTATTTGAATGTATGCAAAAATCAAGAGGTCTTTAAATGGTTGTAATGGGGCCAAGGTGAATGATTTAAGGTGGGATAGTCAAAGAAAAAGTAATTCAAATGGCTTACAAATGTTTCCCAAAATAATAAAACCTTTTAGACATCTGATTAAAGCATTGAGATTTTCTTAATATGTTTTACTTTATCATATGATATTTTTGAATAACCTTTCTCCTTACAACACACTTTTTATCAGTCCCTTCTCTTTTAGTATACTTTGTATTTCTTCTAAAAGAGAAGAGATGTAATTTATTTATTTATTTTCTTCTTCACCTTTTTATGGATTCTTTCATCACACATGACCTTTTTACCTTTCTCATTGCTTCAACCAAACATCATAAATTAACCCAAACCCTCATTTGAGTAGCTATGAAAAATCATTAAAGTCCAGGCTCAAAAGTGGGAAACTAATGATTTTCAATGTATATAGCAAGCGGTTGAAGGTCAAAAGAAAAAGTCCTAATTGCCTCTCATTTTAATGCATACAGATAGACTTCAATCTTGAAACAGTCACAAATCATGTTCTAGAATGTACAATCATACAAAATTATGCACCCATGAAAGAAAAAAAAAGTGTTTTATGCAATTTTTAATTCAAATCAGAACCCTTATTGTGTTTGACCCACGTTTCTCACATTTGGTACATTTAACAGAAGTTATGAAACAAAGACCTTTATTTAACCAAATTTAATTCACAATTGTCAAATCTAATGTCTTTCATGTTATTATTCTATCAATATTTTTTCTTCAATGGGGGTCATAGATAAACAATCATCATTCATGCATACTTTTTCATTTAAAGTATATAGACAACAAATAGAACAAATCAAGGGATAGATGATATATGAAACATATGATAATGCATGATAATATGAATATTCCACCTAAATTTTTTAAAAGCTATATGGTATACATGACATCAATGAACAATCTGGATGCAAAACCCCTTCAAACTTAGAAATTTACATTGTCCCCAATGTAAAAGTCTAAACAATAAGAGAAAGAAAAAGAAAATTCACGGGTTAGGTAGGAAGTGTCCTTAACTCATGTGTCAATTATAAGAGGTTGGCTTCATTGGGTATAGTGGAAGTACCTGCAAAAGAAAAGAAAAAGGTCTCAAATGGCCCATATGTCCGAGATGGACTAGGTGTAAATATCCTATTTGAATGAGACAACTAATAGTCATTTCCTTGTTAGCACTTTTCCATGTAATTTTTTTAGAGTTTATGATTTTTTGTGTGGCTGACACTATATACATTCCTTTACAAACGATGCGAACTCAGAGAGGCACTAAATCTAACACTAAAGTTAATGAATTAAAAAATGTACCTCCCGCATGGGTTGCCTCCCACGAAGCACTCGTTTAATGTCATTAGCTTAACGGTTGATCCCTGCGCATCATACATGATCCCATGAACTCATACCTGATGGTGGATTGAGTGTTTTTACTGGTCGTTTTAGGTGATTTCCCTTTCTTCCATTTATCAGATTTAGGTGTGATCCTCAAGCTCTTCTCATGCAGGTTGTAGGAGAGTGTTGAGCTTGCATTTATATAATGACTACCTTCAGCCACTTCCTCATTAAAATTTGAAGTGTCACCTTCCAGCATGCTTTTCTCCAAGAGATTCTCATATTTCACTTTAGGAACTTCCTCTTTCCGTACTTGGTTCAACATATCAACCCTACAACATGAGTCCTCAAGAGAAGGTTATTTAATAGATTTAGTAATATCCAATTCAACCTTTTCATCCCCTATGCTTAGGGAACCTTTTCCATTTTTAACATCAATTATAGCACCAAAGGTAGCCAAAAATGGTCTACCGAGTATGATTGGAATTTGTGCATCTTCTTCAATCTCTAGTATTACGAAATCTGTTGGAATGAAAATTTTCCCAACTTTGATAGGAACATCCTCCAAGATGCCTTTAGGAAATTTGACTGACCTATTCGCTAATTGAAGTGATATAGTAGTGGGTTTTAGTTCACCCACGTCCATTTTTTTACATACGGATAAGGGCATGAGGCTCACACTTGCCCCTAAGTCATATAAAGCACGGTCAAAATTAGTATTACCAATTAAGCAAGGGATAGAGAAACTATCAGGATCTTTTAGTTTTGGAGGTAATTTATTTTGAATTAAAGCACTACACCCCTTAGTTAAAGCAATTGTTTCATAATTCTCTAGTCTTCTCTTTTTAGATAGAATATCCTTAATAAATTTCATGTACGCGTGCATCTCTTGTAGTGCCTTAGTGAATGGCAATTCAATATATAATTTCTTAAGGATATCTAAGAATTTCCCATATTTCTTTTCTAACTTTGCCTTCGAAAATCTCTAGGGAAAAGGAATTGGTGGCACATATGGTGGTGGAGCTACATACTTTGACACATTTTCAGAATTTTGTTCCTCTTCAAGGAGTTGTGTCTCAGTATGTTTCTCTTTCACTTGTGTATCATTATGAGTTTGAAATACATTATTGAGTTCCTTCCCACTCCTTAATCGAACAGCCTTACAATGTTCATTATTTGGATCTTTCTCTAGTTGTCCTAGAAAAATCCATATTTGCCTATTAAAGTTGCTAGCTTGTTAGGCAATTTGTGTTTCTAACATTTTTCCATGGATGGTGAGGTTTTCTATCTTAGAATTCAAATCATTTAACATATTTGCAGCATTTTTAATAATCGTGATTTGATCCTCTTGAAATTTATTAAGGTTATCACATAATTCTTCTGACCTGCCATTATTATTATAAGAGTGGGATCAATATGAGAAGATCGTACATGTGGAAACCATGTTGGAGGTTTCCTATTACCTTGCTCATCTTGGTGTTGATGATTTAGAGTGTTGTTACTCCTCTAGGAAAGGTTGGTATTGTTCTGTCTGTATGGTGGGTTGAATTGTTGCTCGCTCCTCTCCTTGAAGTCATAGTAGTTGCACGATTCAGGTTGTTCATTGGCCCAAGCTCCATGTACAGGTTCGGTGAATTGTTTGCATTTATACCATTCATGCCCTTTTGCTTCACACCCCTCACATGTTGCAGTAGACCCAATAGTATTAACATGGTATTTTTCAAGCTTTCCAAACCTTTGAGAAAGGTTCTCCAGCATGGAAATTACCTTCTCCATATGATTTCCTGAATATTATGCACCAGAGTGTCTTATTGGATGGTGTCTTCTCTCATTCGCCCATTGGTGATGATTGGAAACATCAATTCCTTTGCACATAAAGGCACCACCTACTGAAGAGTCCAACAATTGTTGTGATGGAAAGTCTAGCCCACTATAGTTAGCTCATTTAATCTTTCCTATACTTCAACAATTGACTCCTCATCCTTTTGTCAAAGTTTTGGATGAGGTGCCTGTAGTGCACAATTTTGGAAGGAGGAACATATTTGTTGAGAAAATCCTCCTCCAAAGTTCGTCATGTTACTTGAATTTCATAATTTCGATTCCTTAGCCACGTCTTAGCTCTGTCTCTAAGGGAATATGGAAACATGTAGAGACGAATGGCATCTTCAGAAGCCCCACGAATCCTTACTATCTCACAAAATTCCAAGAACTGATCAATATGGGCATTTGGATCTTCATGAGCTCCTCCTCCAATTTGGCTTTGCATCACCATTTGGATCAAAGCAGATGGCAAAGAAAAGTTATCTGCCTCAATAGCTGGGCGGATTACTCCAAGACGTGAACTACGAGAATTAGGGGTTGGGTAGTCGTGAAGTGGTTTTTCATCGTGTTCAACCATTGTTTGTACACGTGCATGTCTATCTCTTGCTCTTTCTTTTTGTTGTCTTCTTCTACGAAAAGTCCATTCTGGCTTTGAGTAGTAATTTGAACTTTGCATAAACCAAATGGGCAACCTACAGAGGTACCAAGAAAAAGGAAAACGCGTAAAACACTAGAGTAAAGTAATGAATTAATTGAGAATTAAAGAAATTTTGACGCAGTTTCCCGCCAACGGCGCCAAAAACTTGATAGGGCAAATCGCAAGTGCACGATTATATCGTCAAGTAATAAAATATCGATTCCACGAGGAATGGAAAACTTCTTTAATTATAACAACTAATTTATCCTTAACTCAAATAGGAATTAAAAGTGAATTTAGAACAATTGAACAATTGACAAGAATAACTATGAAAATAGTAAAAAATGATTGAAATCTAATTTTGGAAGATTTCCCAGGATAAGGGTTACCACCTTTACACTCAAAAATCCTTGTTCTGCTCCTTTTCATGAACTTTAAGTTGTGAGGGTGAATTACTCTTTGATATGTGTCAGTCTCTCTCGAGCTCCGACATGTGTACTCAATTGAAGTGGCACCAACTCGCGTGGTACAGTTATCAATCAAATATTTTACTTGAATATTTCTATCCAATCGCTTCATAGCAACCCAAAGTGAATTCTAGAAACTCCCGAGAATCCTAATACTACTCTCATGAAATAGGATTCTAGTTTGATTAACTGAATGGTCAGATAGTTGAGTTCACCTCTCGGTCCTTCCCCAATGTATCTAAGAGGTGTAATTTGTTGGCTAGACATCTCACACAAATAAAACTGAATTTAATGATTCAAATCACAACATCCAATGATATAGAAGTAAGAACAAGTATTTATTGAATGTAAAAGGGCATAGCCTCAATCCTAGAAACAAAGGGAATTACTCACTCATGATGGAGAAGAGAATACCAAAATCTAAGTTAGAGAATTGTAATGTAAAGTGTAAAGTGTTTTCATCCTTGACGGAGAACCCTCATTTATCCTAATTACAAAATATTGGGCTAAGCCCAACAAACAAATCTATAAAATAAGAATATAATATAACATACATGACTTATTTGGGCCCTTCAATTGGTCTTCGCATAGCCTCAACACTAAATTCCATCTTCTTGCATCCAATCTCTACTCATTTTGGCTTTAATCTATCCAAACTGTACAACATAGCCAAAAACACCCACTCAACCCAAACAAAGAGAAATAAAAGCTAAAAACAATCCTAGAGTCCTAATTATGTCCTAAAATGCAAGTTAAATACAATGCAAATGTAACATAATTTCACACTCATAAAATTGCATTTAACTTGCATTTTAGGACATAATTAGAACTTTAGGATTGTTTTTAGCTTTTATTTCTCTTTGTTTGGGTTGAGCGGGTGTTTTTTGCTATGTTGTGCAGGTTGGAATGATTGAAGCCAAAAAGTGTAGATAATGGATACAGAAGATGGAATTTGGTTTTGAGGCTATGTGAAGACCAATTGAAGGGCCAAAACAAGTTACCTTGAAGCCTGGATCAAAGAGAAGCAATTTGAACTGAAGGCGCCACGATCCATGGCCAAGCCTTGTCCCACACCCATGGTCATGGATGGCATATTCTATTCCTATCTTTTTAGATTTATTTTGTTGGGCTTAGCCCAATCTTTTGTAATTAGGATAAATAAGGGTTATCCTTCAAGGATTGAACACTTTATATTATGATTCTCTAATTTAGAATTTGGTATTCACTTCTCCATCATGAGTGCGTAATTCCCTTAGTTTTTAGGATTGGGGCTATGCCCTTTTACATTCAATAAACACATGTTCTTACTTCTATTACATTGAGTGTTGTGAATTGAAAAATTAAACAGAGGTTTATTCGTGTGAGTTGTTTGGCCAACAAATTACACCTCTTAGATACATTGGGGAAGGACCGAGAGGTGAAAACAACTATCTGACCATTCAGTTATTCAAACTAGAGTCCGAATTCACGAGAGTAGTCTTACGATTATCTGGATTTCTCAAATTCAGTTTGGGTTGCTACGAAGCAATTGAAGAGAAAGATCCAAGTAAAGGATTCGTTTGATAACCATACCACAAGAGTAGGTATGACTTCAATTCAGTACACACGTCGGAGCTTCAGAGAGGATGACACATATCAAAGAGTTGATATTGTAAGAGGAGTCAAGGTTTACAAGTATGTTATCCTACAAAGTTGTGTTGAAGACAAAGATTTGAGGAAATCTTGAAGATTTATTCAACTCAAAAAATAACAAGTCGAAGACTCAAGGTCATCTAGAATTAGGAAATTACTTTATATCTTTATAGAGTTCTAAGATGATTGCTTAGTATGAGTCTCGGTTAGGTAAACCGAGGATGAGAATCTCACAAAGCTAAAATTAAGTAAAACATAAAATAAGAGAGTCCTTCATCCATTCATGATAGGTAGTATGCATGTACTTCATTTGATAACACATGATTTCATTGCATCAAAATATCACTTATTTTGAAATCATATTTTGCATATGCATACATCTCATAGAAAGTTCTACCATGCATAAAAAAAAATCACTTTCACATGGTTAATCTATTATGCAAGAAGTTAATCGATTAAATAAGTTCTAGAAGCTTTTAATTAATATTTTTAAATTTAGATAATTGATTAAGTATCTTAGTAATCGGTTAATGATTAATGTCCAACATAATTGAAACTATTTTCAAATATGTTAACCGATTAACTGAATAAGTAATCGATTAAGGACAATTAAAATATGATTTATATATCATATGAAAATTCTCTACCTCAATTTTCAAGTAAAAAAGTGTTTAGTTCTTGACTGATTTTCAAAGAGAATAATGCACTTGATTCACAAATTTTTCAAAGAGTGTTATACATTTTCATACACAAAAACCCTCATAGTCTTTCACCAATTTCATTGTTTCTTTGTAAGATTCTTGTGTGAGGTTTTTTAGCTGATCTTAGAGTGATTAAATTGAAATTAGTGAATGCATCACAACTCAACATTCTAGTTAGCCATTTGAGAGAATAATCACCCTAGTTGCGGTTAGGTTGATTAGTATTCTTCATCGCTTATACAAGGGTCTTGAAAAGAAGTAAGAATCGGCCAAGACAAAATCGCGAGTAGGTGGGGTATCCATAAGAGGCGAGAGAAGGTCAAATTGTATTGCTTGACTTAGAGTTCAAGAAAGCAGCGCTTGTAGAAGTGTCAAATTGAAAGCTTGTTTGTAATTGACATTAAAGTTTCTTGTAAAGAAAAATCTCACAAACCAGACAGGAAGACTAGATGTTGTTTGCAAGTGGACCCGCAAATGAACTAATAAAAAAGTCTCCAGCTTTTTCTTATCTACCCTTATCTCGTTTATTTTACGTATTTACATTCTTTAAATTGTTTCAAGATTAATTTTACTGATTCGTTACTTGCCCACTAATTGATAACTGTGTGGGGCATTCTGTGAAACTAATATGTTTGGTAAAAAAATATTTCCGGGAAATCGACTATTAAAAAACTATTTTCCAAAATATCAAGAAATGTCAGGATAATCGATTAAGATTGTCGTTAATCGATTAATAAATTATTGTCTTTAATCGATTAAAAACCTTGATAACCGATTATACTAGATATTTTTCAGAAAGTAAAATTAACTGGTAACAGTGGTAACATTGTAGCGCGACTCCTGTTCACCCCCTAGGTATGTTTACATTCTGATTGTACTCAACATTCCCTAAATTACCGTATTACAAAGTAAAGATGATTCGGCCAAGAAATTGCTCCTCAAAGACTTTATTTTGCTCATCATTAGCAAGAAGCCTTGTCAAATCCATAGGGTTAGACTCCAAAGATGAAGTTCCTTGGTTCCTTTGAGTCACATTTGTGCGTTGCTTCTTTGATATAGAAGAGGAAGCCATGGATTGAGGTTTTCGAGTTTTTAGGTTTTGGAGATTTGGGGGTTATTGATTTAAGCCACTAAACACGAAAACGATGAAGTAGAACTGTTTAGAATTGAAAATATCATATGAATAAACACAAAAATGATGATGTAGAAGTGTTTAGAGAAAGATGGTGTTGAACACGAGTGGGAGAGTTGAAGGAAGAAGAAGAGTTTGAAAAAATGCAGAAAAATCACATATATAACTGCATAGAGTATTCGGTTACTCACATTGAGTAATCGGTTACTTAAATTAAAAAAATTAAAACTTTCAAACAACAACTTTGAGTAATCGATTACCACATTTGTGTAATCGGTTAATGAAACTCCATGTTCAAGCCTGTAATTGGTTACTCTCCAAAGTAATCAGTTACTGACCCAAAAAAATTTATTTTAAGCATACTGATGCTATGAAAATGATTTTTGACCCAAATTTTGAAAATTTTAAACATAAATAAGCACTTTTAAGTACAAGTAGGCATGAGATAAACATAATGAAACACACACATAATCATGTTAAGATAGGTAAGCTTCATCAAGAATGTCTAATTCACGTCTAATTTTATAAAAAGGTTTTTTAGCCAATGGTTTAGTGAAAATATCTGCTAGTTGGTTATGAGTATCAACAAATTCAACGATCACATCTTTCTTTTGGACATGGTCCCTAAGGAAGTGATGCCTTATATCTATGTGTTTGGTTCTAGAATGCATAAATGGATTCTTTGTGAGGTTTATAGCACTAGTATTGTCACATCTCATAGAAGTGCAGCCTAAGTCTAAGCCATAATCTCGTAATTGTTGTTTAAGCCACAACACTTGGGCACAACAACTACCTACTGTTATATATTCAGCTTCAGCAGTGCTTAGGGAAACATATGCTTGTTTCTTGCAAGACTAAGAGACTAAAGCATTTCCTAAAATATGATAAGTAGCACTTGTACTTTTCCTCTCAGATTTGCATCCAGCAAAATTTGAATCTTAATAACCAACCAAATCACATATACTTCCTTTTGGATACCACAATCCAACTTTAGTTGTGCCTTTAAGATATTTCATGATTCTCTTAACAACAACTAAGTGTGGTTCTTTTGGTTTAGATTGATAGCATGCACACATACATACATTAAACATGATGTCAGGTCTACTAGAAGTTAAATATAAAAGAGATCCAATCATACCTCGATACTTTGATATTTCAATGCATTTTCCAGCTTCGTCTGTATCGATGTAAGTACCAGATCCCATAGGAGTAGCTATTGGCTTGTAGTCATCCATATCAAATCTTTTCAGCAAATCTCTACAATACTAGGATTGACTTACAAAAATGCCATTATCAACTTGTTTGATTTGTAATCCAAGGAAGTAATTCAACTTCCCCATCATGGACATTTCAAACTCTCCTTGCATAATCTTGCCAAAATCACTACACAAAACTTCATTAGTACAACCAAAAATAATATCATCTACATAAATTTGAACAAGAAGAGTATGATGATTTATTTTCATTATAAAGAGTGTAGTTTAGACCTTCCCTTTGGTGAATCCTTTTTCAAGTAGAAAATTGGTTAGACGATCATACCATGCACGTGGAGCTTGTTTCAAGCCATAGAGAACTTTCTTTAATTTGTAAACATGAGAAGGATGCTTGTAATCTTCAAAACCAGGAGGTTGTTCTACAAACATTTCTTCTTGAATATATCGATTTAGAAAAGCACTCTTTACATCCATTTGATATAGCTGAAAATTTAAAGAACAAACATATGCAAGTAATAACCTAATAGCTTCAAGTCTAGAAAATGGAGCAAAGGTTTCATCAAAGTCTATACCTTCTTCCTGATTGTATCCTTGGGCTACCAGTCTAGCTTTATTTCTAACAATAGTACAATTTTCATCAGATTTATTGCGAAATACCCAACGAGTTCCTATAACATGCCTATTTTTAGGTCTAGGAACAAGTTCCCAAACTTCATTTCTCTCAAACTGGTTTAATTATTCTTGCATCGTAAGAATTCAATGTTCATCTTCGATTGCATCATCAATCTTGGAGGGTTCTATTTGAGAAATGAAGGCCATGTTTAGACAAGCATTTTCTAGCATTAAACGGGTAGTGACACCCTTATTTATATCACTAATGATGTTGTCAAAAGGATGATCTCGATGAGTTCTCCGTTCTTTTGGTAAATCAGAGTGAATATGCCCTTCTTCAGAAGATAGATCATCATCCATTTTCAAATGCTCAGAATTAGTTGTAGAATCATTAATAGAATTTTGTTTAGTAGGGGAACTTGGCAAGTCCTCTTCACTAAAGGTTAACCCATCTTTTATAACAGGATTGGTTTCATCAAAAGATACATGAACGAATTCTTCCATGACTATTCTTTTTTTATTAAAAATTCTATAAGTTTTACTCATAAGAGAGTAGCCTAGGAAGATACCTTCATCAGATTTTGTATCAAACTTGCCTAAGTTATCCTTACCATAATTTAAAACAAAGCATTTACAACCAAATACATGCAAATGAGAAATGTTTGGTTTTCTACCTTTAAAGAGTTCATAGGGGATTTTCTTAAGAATTGGTCTTATAAGAACTTGGTTCGAGACATAACATGCAGTACTTACTGTATCAACCCAGAAATATGTTGGGAGGTTAGTTTCATTTAACATTGTACGAGCCAGTTCTTCTAAAGACCGATTCTTTCTCTCTACAACACCCTTCTGTTGTGGTGTTCTAGGAGCAGAAAAATTGTGATTGATGCCAAGATCGTCACAGCATTCTTCAAATGAAGAGTTTTGAAATTCTCCCCCATGATCACTTCTTATAATAGCGTTTTTTAGTGATTTTTCATTCTGAACTCTTTTAGGATAAATGCTAAATGATTTGAATGCCTCATTCTTATGAAGTAAGAATAGAGTCCAAGTATATCTCAAAAAATTGTCACCTATAACAAGAGCATAGTAATCACCACCATAACTTTTTGTCCTTGAGGGGCCAAATAAGTCCATGTGTAGTAACTGCAGTGGTCTATCGAAAGAAACCATATGCTTAAGTTTAAAAGAAGTTTTTGTTTGTTTACCCATTTGACAAGCACTACATAGTTTGTCTTTAACAAACTTCATTTTGGGTAAACCAACAACAAAATCTTTCTTAATGAGTTTATTCAAATGGTCCATATGCATATGAGCAATTCACCTATGCCAAAGCCATGCATCATGATTATCATTAGCAACTAAACATGTTATACTTAAAGAGGAGTCTATGTCAATCATATATATATATATTATTTAT
>NC_032023.1:7823615-7825518 GCF_001865875.1 Lupinus angustifolius | reverse complement strand
TGAGTCCTTCAACATATAATACACCTTCTATGGTTGTTGAGGGTGGCTTGCCAATTCTACCAACTCCAAGTATTTTTCCCTTGTTGTTATCACCATATGTAACATAGGCTTTGTCCCTTGGAGTGAGGACAAAAAATTTGTTTCTATCGCCCGTCATGTGTTTTGAACAGCCGCTATCCAAGTATCATAAGTTGCAGGCGGCTCTCAAATTATCCTGCAAAACAGTTTAAGTATTATTAGGTACCAAATATTCTTTGGGTCTTACATAGTTAGTACCTTTCTCAACCCATCTAAAATGACCAACGGGTACATCATATTTTCTAATTATGCAAGTATTTGGTGTATGTCCATGGTTTTTACAATATGTACATGTGGGTTGATGTTTATGTATCCTAGATTTATTATTACTATTTTCAATTGTATGGATACTTTGTTTTTCAAATTTTATCTTAGTTGAGATACTTTGTTTCTTAGAAACATGGCTTTTTGAATAGTGAAGACCTCTTCGGTTTGTTGAGTGTCTTTGATCATTAATGATATTTTCTAAACTTTTACTACTCTTGTTCATCTTATTAAGTACAAGACTTAAAGTTGAAACTTTATTTTCAAGAATAATGTAGTTTTTACATGAAGATGATGAGGGTTTATTTCTAAATGCGTCTAACTCAGTTTTTTGTTTTCAAATTTTTTTTGTGAGTTTAACATATTCATCATGCAAGTCATTAAATGCAGTTTGTAATTCAGAAGAATATAGTTGAGTATTATTTACCTCTTCATCATCAGAATGGTGAGATGCCATTAAGGAAAGATGCGCTTGTTCTTCTTTTTCTTGTTCAGAAGCGGAATTAGTATCATTGCCTTCCCAAGAAATGTAGGCTCTCCGTATAGTCCTCATTCCATTCTTCCCTTTGTAGGAGTTCTTTTTCAGATTTGGACAGTCCATCTTCATATGGCCAGGCTTGCCACATTCGAAGCATGTGAAATTTTGGTTTGAAGTGGAGGTGTCATTATTTTTGGTGAATTTCCTCATTTGTCCAGTTTTACCGCTCTTGTAACTTTTAAGGAACTTGCTGAATTTCCTCAGATTCATCTTCTGATGATTCATATTTGTCTACTTTCACCTTGAGAGAAATATTCTTCTTTTTCTTTTCTTACTCTTCATGATGGTCAAGTTGACTAAGTTCTAATTCATGTTCCCACAATTTACCAAACAAAGCTGCCAAAGACATTTTCGATAAACTTTTCTTTTCAAAAATGGCCATTACCTTGGGTTGCCATGTTCTGGTGAGTGATCTTAGAAACTTCAAGTTCAAGTCATTATTTGATAGTACATTACCAAGTGCAATAAGGTGATTTATAAGATGAGTAAACCTCTTTTGAAGATCTAGAATTTTCTCTCTAAGTTTCATATGAAACATTTCATATTCCTGGGAAAGAGTGTTGAGTCTTGATCTTTTTACCTCCTCTATTCCTTCATGTGTTGTCTCTAGAGTATCCCACATTTCTTTGGAAGATTTGCAGTTTGATACTCTACAGAACGCGTCTATGCCAACTGCTGATGTGAGGATGTTCTTTACTTTGAGATCATATTGCACCTTCTTTTTATCTTCATATTTCCATGAAGATTTGGGCTTTACTTCACTTATGTTGTTGATAACACTAAAAGGTTCATACGGTCCTTCTTCAAATGCATTCCATATGTCCTAGTCTTGAGATTCTGTGAAGATCCTCATTCGGATTTTCTAAAAGTCACAGCACTCTCCAATAAAGCTTGGAGGGCAGTTGATTTTGGAACCTTCTCCTAGGAATGATCTTGAGGCCATCTTCGATATATGATCAAATTTGAGAATATCTTACTCAAAAATAGCTCTGGTGCCAATTGTAAGAATGAGATTGCAACTAA
>NC_032023.1:7798794-7823515 GCF_001865875.1 Lupinus angustifolius | reverse complement strand
TCCACCGAAGGCTACGTCCAGTACTCTTGCAGCACAAGAGATTTCTTCACTAAAGATTATGAGTTGCAATTACAATATCTCACCTCGATATCTCTATGTACCTCACACACTCCCTAATCCTTATTCACTCTTGGAAAAACACCTTTCCAAGTGATTCTAATCCCTTTTCTTATCAGACCTTTGTGAAAGAAAGTATTCTGCATTAATAATGAAGAATGTACAACAATGGCAGATTGCCTTTACAAGTTTGAAAGTAAGATAACTTGAAATATAATCAACTCTTTTGTATATTTAATAATAATGTTCTTTATAAGTTGGTAAACTTCGAAACACTTTACTTTAAGTAACTTAAGAAAAATCAACTTTGAAAGTTTAAAAACTAGTTACCAAAAGTGTAGAAAATAATTTCAGAATGTGTGTAAGAGCTTTTAAACTTTGTATAAGAGTTGTGTGTTTGTGTTGTGAGATTCAATGCCTTTAAATAGAATTTCCAATCACCCATATTACCTCTACGAAAAGGTAGGAAATGATTTGAGTGAAGACATTTCGTTTGGGATGAAAATCTTTCATTTTGAAATCTGAAATCTAATGCAACAATTCTTAGTAATCGATTACAACCAGTGGGTAATCGATTACCCAAACATTTTGTTCATTGGGCATTTAAATTCAATTTAGAGTAATCGATTACAGTAAGTGGGTAATCGGTTACTCAACTTCATTAAAACTGGTAATCTGTTACTCAAAGATAGTAATGGATTACTCTGATTAGTTTTAAGTTGGATAACTCTTTTCTAACATACGTAACCTGTTACTTAGATGCAGTAACATGTTACACACTATTTTTGAAAATTGTTTTGAGTATATTGAAGTATTTCAATTTTATTTTAAACATAGTTTGAGCATTACTATTATTATATATTCAAGAGTATAGGATAGAAGTACCTATTCAGAATTAGACTAATTTGTCTTGAAGCTTTGTTTTCTTTGTCTTCATAAGTATTCTTCCATTTTGGTGATGTTGGTGTCTTCATCAAAATCGTGTCAAGGTCTGGAGCAAAGATCTTCTTCACAATTGACACAAATATTTGGGAGGTCGTGGTCAATGGACCCCATAGTTCACTCCATTTAGTGGAAGGAAATACCAAGGAAAAACCAAAGAGCCTTTGGAGTGAAGATGAGAAAAGAAAGGTTCAACACAATTTAAAAGCAAAATATATTATTACTTCGGATTTATCTTATGACGAATTCTTTAGGATTTCTCAATGCTTAGTGCCAAGGAAATATAGGAAAATTTACAAGTTACCCACGAAGGCACAAGCAAACTGAAACGCGTGCGACTAAATGCTTTGATGCATGAATATGAATTGTTTAGAATGTTTCCAAATGAATACATTAGCGATATACAAAAGCACTTTACTCATATCATAAATCATTTAGTATGATTGGATAAATCATTTTCTGAAGGTGAACAAACTAATAAAGTGTTGAGATGTCTTGATAGGAACTATCAGCCAAAGGTGACTGCAATCATGGAGTCCAAGGATCTCGATTCGATGTCATTAGCTACCCTTTTTGAAAAGCTTCAAGAACATGAGATGGAACTAAGGCATTTGAATTTGCACGAGGAATCAAAGAAGCACAAGAAGGGAAACTCTCTTCAGGCTTCAACATCACAAACTCAAGAGGACAAATGTGAAGTTCCAATGCTCAACCTATCTGAAAAAGATTGAGGGTGAGAACAACACCTCGAGGGACTTCAAGTCAATGAAAATATACATGGTATAGGACGTTCCCGAGGAAGATTCGACTACAAGCATGTTAGATGAAGAGGAGACAACAAAGTTATGTCTTAAGGCTCACAAATCAGATTCAACCAACATATCAGATCAAGGAGAATCTAGTAAGGTACAATCCCTTTATTATAGTTCATGTTCAGATAGTTCTAAAATCATGCATGAATATGATGAACTGTATGTTGCTTTCGTCGAGTAGCATGAGGAACTTAAGAAACTAGCTAGGATAAATGTAGATCGTAAATAGGTAATATTGTTGCATAAAAAGAAAATAATTGAACTGCAAACTTTGATTGATGAGCTTAAACATGAAAATGAAACCCTAGATCTTATTTATGCATGTGGCTCATGTAACTGTCCTTCTAAATTATGTGAGACTTATATTTCTGAAAGTTGCGAAACTTATAATCTAAAAATTCTGTTTTAAAACAAAAACTCACAAAGTTCACATATAGTCGTCAAAATCTTGAAAATTTACTAGCAAACACAAGAAACATTGGTAATCATGCTGGAATTGGATTCATTCATGCTAAAATGAAGAAACCACATAGAAAACATGTAGCTCAAAATAGAAATATGCACAATAGTAAAATGTATACATGCTTTTATTGCAGTATTCATGGTCATACTTTTGGTTCATATTATATTCCCAAGTATAGAATACCTAGTACGAAATATGTTTGGATTGAGAAGGGACAAGTTCCCATGGCTAATTAACTTCAGGGACCCAACATAAATTGGTACCTAAAAGCAACAAGTAATTCTGTTTTGTAGGTATGTCTTCGAACTCTTGGACAACATTAGTATTTAGACAGTGGATGTTCGAGGAATGTGACGGGAGATAGATCCAAATTCCTTGATCTATCATTAAAGGAAAAAGGCAATGTGACTTATGGACACAACAACCGTGGGAAGATACTTGGAGTTGGAAAAGTTGGAATAACCTCTCATGATATCATTGACAATGTTCTCTATGTCGAGAGACTTGAGCGCAATCTGTTGAATATCAGCCAACTTTGTGATAGAGGTAATAAGTTATCTTTTGACCCTAATTGTTTGTCATACGTGATCGCATAGATAATAAATATAAAGTTTATAGGTTATAGGATAAACAATATCTATATGATTAATCTAGATGATATCATCTTTCTATTTTCAAACTGCTTTATCTCTAAGGAGAATAATATATAGGTTTGGCATAAGAGAGTTTCTCATACACATTTAGAAAAAATGTCAATAAATGAACTTATTTTAGGGCTACCTAAACTAAATTTCAAAACTAATAATATATGTGACACCTGTCAAAGGTGTAAGCAAAGTAAAAACTCATTTTCTTCAAAACATGTAATATCCACAACAAGGTCATTGGAGCTTCTTCATATAGACTTGTTTGGACCATCAAGTTCATGGGTTTTGGAGGTAGCTATTATCCACTATTTATTGTTGATAATTTCTTTAGATTCACTTGGACACTATTTCTTGTGTAAAAAACGACGCATTTAAATCTTTCAAAAACCTTGGCAAACAAATTCAAAACCATTTTAATCATAAAATAGTTTTCATTCATAGCGATCATGGTGGTGAGTTTGAGACCCATCAATTCGAAAAGTTTTGGAGGAAAAATGGTATCTTACACTAATTCTCGGCTCTTCGCAACTGTCAACAAAATGGAGTTGTTGAGAGGAAGAATTGAGTCTTGGAGGAGTTGGCAAGGACTATGCTTAAGGAAAGCAAATTTCCTAAATATTTCTGGGCTGACGCAGTACACAACGCATGCCACGTGATTAACCGAATATTGGTTAGGCCAACACTCTCTACAACACCTTATCAACTTTTAAGGGGCAGTAAACCAAACATATTTCATCTTCTAGCTTTTGGGTGTAAATTTTTTATATTGGATAATGGAAAAGATAATTTAAGAATATTTGACTCAAAATTAGGCGAAGGGATATTCTTATGTTATTCATTACATAACAAAGTCTATTGAGTGTAAAATAAGCATGCAATGAATGTAGAAGAATATGTGCATGCTCACTTAGACGAATCTTCTCCAGAATAGAAGATGAAGGTTGTAATTGATGATATTTTAGGTGTATTACAAGATGCATACACAAAGGATCTGAAACGCAAAAGGAAGCACAAATTGAGGAAAATGTGAATCAAGAAGGTGATGACATGCCAAAAGCTTGGAAAATGAAAAAAGATCATCCAATCGATAAGGTCATAAGTGACATTACTAAGGGATTGGTAACCCAAAAAAAATTCGTAATATTTGTAATGTCGTAGTGTTTATTTCTCAAATCAAGTCGAACAACATTAATGAGGCCCTCTAAGACGAACACTCGGGTATAGCTATGCAAGAAGAGCTAAACTAGTTCGAGCAAAATAATGTGTGGGACATGGTCCCTAAGCTAAAGAATCACCTGGTCATTAGCACCAAGTGGGTCTTTTGCAACAAACTCGATGAATTCGGCTTGATTATTCGAAACAATATGCGATTAGTGGCTCGTGTTTATAATCAAGAGGAAGGCATTGATTATGTCGAAACCTACACCCCGGTTATGAGGCTGGAAGCCATTAGGATGCTATTGGCCTATGCCTCTATTATGAACTTCAAACTCTTTCAAATGGGTGTAACGAGTGCCTTCTTGAATGGTTTCATTCAAGAAGAAGTGTATGTTAGCCAACCCCTTGGACTTGAAAATTTCAAATTTTCTAACCATGTGTTTAAACTCAAAAATGCTCTATATGGATTTGAAAGGGGTAAAGTCGATACAACACTTTTTATATTGAAATATGATAATCATATATTGTTGGTACAAGTTTTCGTTGATGATATATTTTTGTATGCTAATAACGATATTCTTTCGAAGGAGTTTCCTAATTTGATGAAGGTGAGATTGAAATATCGATGATGGGTGAGTTGATATTCTTCCTAGGACTATAGATCAAACAACTAAGTAGTGGAATCTTTGTGCATCAGTCTAAATATTGCAACGAACTATTAAAGAAATTCGACATGGACAAAGCCAAAGATGCCTTCTCTTCTATGGCTTCATCATGCTACCTGGATAAAGACGAAAATGGGAAGTCGGTTGAGGTAACCAAGTATTGGGGTATAATCGGCTTTTTACTCTATCTTACATTTAGTCGTTCTTTGTGCTAGATATCAATCAAATCCTAAAGAATCACATTTTACCGCCGCAAAACAAATCATGAAGTATCTAAAAGGAAAAATAAATATGGGTCTATGGTATCCTAGGGATGCCTCATTATCTCTGATAGGGTATTCTGATTCTGACTTTGCCAGTTGTAATATGGATCGTAAGAGTACTAGTGGGACTTGCCACCTATTAGGTATCTCCTTTGTTTCATGGCACAACAAGAAGCAAGTATGTATTTCTTTATCGACCGCCAAAGCGGAATATATAGTCGTTGGCGTGTGTTATACTCATATCCTTTGGATGAAGCAGCAATTACAAGACTATAGTCTTAATCTTGATCAAATTCTGATCAAGTGTGATTAGATCAGTGCCATAAACCTATCAAAGAACCTCATCTTGCATTCGCGTACTAAGCATATAGAAATCCATCATCATTTTTTTGGGATCATGTCAAAAAGGTAATTGTATGATTGAATTTTTAGAAACTTCAAAATAGCTAGCTGATATTTTCACAAAACCCTTCCACGGGACACATTATTTGTTCTTAGGAGAGAACGTGGAATCCTTAATAGATCATATCTAACCTAGCTTACTTTTAAGTTCATATTTGTCTTGCCATGTTTTCCCTCTACGATTATATGTTGTTCTATGTTGAATGTATGTTATAATTCTTAATTGCCTTTATGATTTGTGTGTGGTTGAAATATGTTACAGTTAAAGCTTTAGCAAGTGTGTGTCTAGCTTGTATACCTTAGAATCACCAAGATTGAACAAAAAATTTGTACTAGTGACTTGATTCATCGATTATTCTATGTTTTAATTGATTACCTGGACATTTTCTATGAATTATAATCAATTATCTCTCAGTAATAATCGATTAAAAATATTACAGTAGCTTTGAGATGCAATTTTGAATAACAAGTTATCAATTAACAAGACAATATAATAGATTAACAACAAAAATACAGCAGATTCCCAATATGTGCCACATTTGTTTGTTCATCAAAATCACTTAAGATTAAGTGTTACTCTATCAAATTTACGAATTCCCATCTTACTTCTTCTCAAAATCTTCCATCCCCAACGCCACAATTTCTCTCTAAGCCAAAATCCCCAATTTAGAAACCAAAACCTAACTTAGTTTAATCCATATTAATCGATTAAAACATCATCTTACCTGAACTATGAGTGAACAAAAGCATGTTAGAATGAAGACCACTGCGAAAAGACATTGAAACCCTAAGACTAGTGGGTCTTCATCTGCTAAGAGGGATCCATTCTATTCCCCAACCCTTCAAGCCTCACATTTGGCAAAGTATCATAAATGAAAGCTGGCGTATATCAGATAAGCCGACATGGCACGCTTGACATCGCTGGTGCCTTCGTGAGTCACTTGAAATGTGTCCCACATTTCCTTGGAACTTTGACATTGCAAAACCCGAAAGAATTAATCATATGACAGGGTCGATGTGATGATGTTTTTAGCATGTAGGTTGTGTTGAACCTTTTTACGTTCATCATCGGTCCATAAACTCTTGGGTTTTTCTTTCGGTTCATCGTCCACTAAATGTAGTGGAACAAAAGGCTCGTTGACCACGGATTCCCAAATATCCGAGTCAATGGCTTCTATGAAGATTTTCATTCGGACTTTCCAGTAGGCGTATCCGTCGCCACTGAATACGGGAGGGCGGTTAATGGATGCGCCATCACCGCCGAAGGGGTTAGTAGAACCCATTAAATTTCCCTTTATGATCACGTGTATGCGGTTGAGCTAGCACGACGTACTAGCTCTAATACCACTTGTTAGGTATTAGTGGACAGAATACACCTAGAAGGGGGGTTGAAAAGGTGTAGTGGTAATCAATTATCACTTTTCGCACCAAAGCCCTATTCTGGAAAAAGCCCCAGTTAATCGATTAACTCCAAGCCTTAATCGATTAACGCATACAAATACAACAAGATGTAGACAGGCTTCTTGCACAGCAAGTCAACGACGTTCAAGAAAAGATAATGCAAATATTTTTATACAGAATTAAACTAGATAAAGCAACCTAACAATATCCAAAATATCAGCCAATATCATGCAATAATAAGACTTGAAATGTAAAGAGATTAGGGATAGAAAAAGCTTGCAACACGAAAATTTTATCCTGGTTCGTTTACGGATCCACTTGCAAACTACATCCAAGCCTCCCCTTCTGATCTCGAGAGATTTTTCTTCCTTAATATTTAACAGAATGTATAGTTACATACAAACTTCCAATACAACACTTAGATGCTCCCTTCTTGAATCCAAGAACCCACTTTCTTAGTTTGACTCTCTTTCAATCGCCCAAGAAAACCTTTCTTGCGATCTAGCATCAACCAAGAACTCGTTCTAAACTCAAGACCTCTAAGTCTTGGTGAAGATACACCGAATCTCTTAGGTGATAAGACACTAAGAGACAAATTCCCTAATGTAAAACAGTACACAAAACTGAGTTTTATAAAGCACACTCTTGCTCAAAAGATTACAATGAAAACTCAACTTAAACCTATATACAAAACTCACAAGATAATATGAGTATGTATGAGTTTATGAAAATGCAGAAACACTGAATTTCTACCCAAAAATTCTCTTAAAGAAATGCAAGAAAACATACAAGAAAAGATAGGAATGTTTAACATATAAACCACATGCAATATGATGACAATCAAAGCCTAAGCATGGTACTATCTCTCTCTATCTTACAATGCATTCCACTCTGCCTAAATGACACAATTAAGCACGAAAATATGCACTTAGCAATTTCTAAGAATGAATGATATGATGTAGTACATGTTCTCAAATCACAGTCTTTATAGAAAATCATTCTAAGTCCCAGTTAAACGATTAAGTACCTATTTAATCGATTAACAGGTTGTTGAAAATAATTGTTTTCTGGTTTTCAGTTTTCTGTTGGAACTGTAATCTTGTTAATTGATTAATGTAACCCTTAATCGATTAACTAGCACATTTTCAGCTTATTGATTAAATGGTAAATAACCTATATGTTATGCTTATCAACTATACATATTTTACCAATATATTATGCCTAAGATGCACAAGTAACACGTATGTTTAATGCATGAACACATAATGATCTAGATGGAATGTCTCATGTAAATGAAATATTACTTTTAAAGCTTGTGAGACTTGCATGTAGGTTTACCTAACCTAGACTCAATAATATCTATGGCACATATCTTAGACTTCTAAAAAAATCTATTAAAGAACCTAGTCTAGATATGAAACCCTTGAGTCCACGGCATGTAGATTTGTTGAATCATCTTCAAGTTTTCACTAAGTCATTGTCTTCATCAAAACATAGGCAAACTCCAATAGTGCTCTACTTGACAATTTACACTTTCATTCATTACATCAAAATATCACTTATTTTGAAATATACTTTGCATATACATACATCTCATAGAAGGTTTTACCATGCATCAAGAAACTCACTTTTTACATGGTTAATTGATTATGCAAGAAGTTAATCAATTAAATAAGTTCTAGAAGCTTTTGATTAAGATTTCTGAATTTAGATAATTGATTAAGTATCTTAGTTATCGATTAATGATTAATGTCCAACAAAATTGAAACTATTTTTAAATATGTTAATTGATTAACTGAATAGATAATCAATTAAGGATAGTTAAAATTTAATTTATATATAAGGCTGTATTTTAACCCATGAGTAAGAATTAGGCATTCAAATTTTTAGATCAGACTCATATCATACGAAAATTCTCTGCATCAATTTTCAAGTGAAAAAATGTTAAGTTCTTGAGTGATTTTCAAAGAGAATAGTGAACTTGATTCACAAATTTTTGAAAGAGTGTTATAAATTTTCATACAAAAAAACCTTCATAGTCTTTCACCAATTTCTTTGTTTCTTTGTGAGATTCTTGTGTGAGGTTTTTTAGTAGATCTTAGAGTGATTAAATTGCACTTAGTGAGTGCATCACAACTCAACATTCTAGTTAGCCATTTGAGAGAAGAATCACCCTAGTTGTGGTTAGATTCACTAGTGTCCTTCATTGCTTATACAAGGGTCCTGAAAAGAAGCAAGAATCGGCTAGGATAAAATCATGAGAAGGTGGGGTATCCAAAAGAGGAGAGAGACTGTCATACCGTATTGTTTGGCTTAGAGTTCAAGAAAGGATCGCTTGTAGAAGTGTCAAATTGGAAGCTTGTTTGTAATTGACATTGAAGTTTCTAGTGCAGAAACAAATCTCAAACCAGACGAGAGGACTGAATGTAGTTTGCAATTGGACCCGCAAAAGCACTATGATAAAATTCTCCAGCTTTTTCTTCTCTACCCTTATCTCGTTTATTGTACATCTTTACATTTTTTAAACTATTTTGTGATTAGCTTGTTGATTCGTTACTTGCTCATTAATTGATAACTGTCTGGGGCATTCTGTAAAACTGATTTGTTTTTGTACATAATTAATTTTCGGGATATCAACTGTGAAATAACTATTTGCAAGAATATCTATAACTGGAAGGATAATCGGTTAAGATTGTCGTTAATCAATTAAGATATTAATGTCTTTAATCAATTAAAAACCTTGATAATGGATTTACTGGGTATTTTTCTGAAAGTAAAATTAACTAATAAAAGTGGTAACTTTGTAGCGCGATACATATTCACCCCCATCTAGGTGTGTTTATACTCTGATTGCACCAACAAGAGCAATTTATCCTTACAACTTAAAGTTCATGAAAATGAGCAACACAAGGATTTGCGAGTGTAAAGACGGTAATCTTTATCTTGGGAACTCTTCCTAAATTAGATTTCAATCATTTTTACTATTTTCATAATTGTTCTTGTTAATTGTTCAATTGCTCTAAATTTACTTTTAATCCCAATTTGAGTTAAGTATAAATTAGTTGTCATAATTAAAATAATTTTCCAGTCATCATAAGATCGATAATTTATTACTTGATGATGTAATCGTGCACTTATGATTTCTCTATCAATTATTTAAAAATTGTTTTTCAAAGTGAAAATTAATTATATTTTTTTGTCCATAAATTTCATGATTTTTAGTTTAATGTGAATATTAAAAAAAATAGATTTACATTTTGCATAATTTAAAAATAACTACTTTATTTTCCAAAATAAATTGTGTCTTTAAAGTATTGATATGAATATATGAAATATTAAAATATATTCTTTTGGTAGCCATGACATATGACAATAATAGCTACAAACAAAAGTCTTTGAGAACTAAAAATAAAACAGATTAAGAGCATTCACAGTGGTTGTTATTAACAGATTAAGAATATTCTTACTCTCTTATTCACTATGACATTCTTATTTCTTCAGTTTTGTTCTTAAGTGAGAACAATTGCTGTTAAATAAGAACAGTTCTTAGTGAGAAGAGATAGCCAACAAAAATACACAGTCTAGAAATAAACACAAGCACAAGTAGATCCAGAAACAAGCAAAGCAAGAAATTCCATCAACATCAAAAATTCAAAATCATTATGAATATATGAAATATTAAAATATATTCTTTTGGTAGCCATGACATATGACAATAATAGCTACAAACAAAAGTCTCTGAGAACTAAAAATAAAAAAGATTAAGAGCATTCATAGTGGTTGTTCTTAACAGATTAAGAATATTCTTACTCTCTTATTCACTATGACATTCTTATTTCTTCAGTTTTGTTCTTAAGTGAGAACAATTGCTGTTAAATAAGAACAGTTCTTAGTGAGAAGAGATAGCCAACAAAAATACACAGTCTAGAAATAAACACAAGCACAAGTAGATCCAGAAACAAGCAAAGCAAGAAATTCCATCAACATCAAAAAATTCAAAATCATTACAAATAATTAAAACTTTGTATAAATGAAAATTAAAAGAAAAATGAACAACTCCAACATGTCTTCCTTGAATAGATCCAACTTTATCATCCCCCTTGTCTTTGTTCAACAGGTCCACTGATTCCATGCATGTGATTCTCAACGGTTTGGAGGGTGAGTGGGGAGAAGGGTTTGAGGGAGGAGAAGCAAACAAGTTTATGTGTGGCTGGAAAAAATGAGGAAATGAGGGGGATGAGGGAGATGAAGAGATTGAGAGAATTAGAGAGTTGTGTGAGGTGGGCTTTGTTATATTTATTTACTAGCAAGTTATTCATGCATTAGCAAGAGGTGATATTTTTTGCCGCATGATTAAGAACACATATAACATGTGCATTGACATGGTTAAGAATACATATGTTATTTGTGCATTCACATGATTAAAAACATACATGTTACTCATGTATTCATATTATTAAGAGCACACATGTGACCCGTGTATTCACAATGCTAAGAACACATATGTTTCATTTGCATAGTTAAAACACACATGTTACCCATATATTTGCATTGTTAAGAGCACATATGTTACTCGTGTATTTGCATATTCAAACACATAAGAAAAATAAATGACAATTTCGAATTTCAATTTTCTAATGAAAATAGGAACCTGAAACATGATACTATGTGATTTTTTTAAATAAATATTTTAAAAGTTGTAGAAAATGAAATGATTTTAAAATTTCGAATTTGATTGTTTTTAATAAAAATAGAGAAATCAAATTGTGATAATATATGAGTTTTTTTTATTAAAAAAATATATTTAAAATTTATAAAAAATCTGAACTGTGATTTAAAATTCAATGAGAAATGTATCATAAAACTTTGATTGACTGAAAAGTATAGTAATTCTTAGAGTAATATCAAATGTAGAATATAATTGATAGATTAATGCAAATATTGAATGAGGTGAAAATATATATTTTTTCAATTTAAATTAAATAACTTCATAAGGAAATATTGATAAATTGTATTAAGGTTTTGTTAGTAAAAGTGAGATCATAATATTTGTTAATAAAAGTATTAATTTGTCGAATAGTTACTTGGATTATGATATATTATTAGATATTTATCATAAATAAAAATATGAAATAATATTCATCACCTCTCCATAATTAAAACTTTAAAAGGAAAATAATAGACTATTAATATACGATATAATTTTTCTTTTAAATTTAAGCTATTTATCATTAATAAGAATGTGAATAGTATTCACCATGTGAGCAACATAACACATTTACACACTCTATATACTTTGGTTATTATTAATTACCAAAATATACATTCTAAAAAAGTGATTATATAGTGCGGGTACGTACATAGTACTACCAAGAAACCTTTTAGGAGCGAAATAAATTATGGAGGAAGTGACATGTGGCAAGTGATGATGTGAGAGGAGTTTAAAACATGATATTTTTTATGAGAATCGGATAGAATGTGGGTCAATGTATTGTAAGTGTGTGGAGCTGTTTAGGACGAAAAAATTGCACCAGCATCTAAAACGTGTCCAGTGATGACATCATGAAAAGATTTTTTATTACATAGCAGATAGATTTAGTGTGACATGTAGCAATCACATATAAAGGCCCAATACCATGTTTTTTGTTTTGAAATTATTAAGAAGTACAATAATGGATTTAATATTATTATATTATTATAATAAGGAAATGGAATATATAATAGTCATCATATATAAAGGTTTAATGTCATGTTTTTTGTTTTGAAATTATTAAGAAGTTCAATAATAAATTTTATATTATTATAATAAAGAAAAGAAATATATTGTGTGTGAATGTACACATGAAGTGCGATCATTTTGGAGGAGAAAAAATGAATGAGAAGTTGATATGTGACAATAGATAATGTGTGAGAATATTTTTTGTATTATATAGTTATTCAACCATTTTGGAGGGAAAATGAATAAGAATTTGACATTTATCAATAGATTATACATGAGGACCTTTTCCTATTATATAGTTATTAATAGATTTATTAATATTTAAATAAGTAATTATTCTTAATATTTGTTATATTTATTGTAAAATATAAAATTGTAAATATGTTATAAAACCTAAATAAGAATAAGAATGATGTTTATCATTGCGGGGAAAAAATAGATGTTATTCTTATTTCATCAAGATTTTTAATAAACTATAAAATAATGTGAAACTCAAATTAAAATGAATATTTTATTTGTTGCTCAATGCTCTAATATAAAGTGAAAGTTGCTAATTGTCATTTTTTACACATATATGCAAGACCATCTTTTAAAGGGAAGTACAAACATTTTTAATCTTTAAAAATGATATCAACTTCTATTGTGAGTGTTGGACTTGGCCACAAACTCAAGAAAGAGCCAATTGTATTCTAAAAAACTTTTATTAAATTTGATTCAATAAAATTAATTTTGATAAGCTCTTTCAAAAAAAAATGGTCCAAATAATAAAGTTGGATAAGCACAATGTGTAAAACTTTTGGCGGAGTTAAACAAATTAGTTAAAATCAACATGTTGATTAAGTGATACTATTTTAGTGAATATCAAGAATTTAGAACTAGTTATTATGATTAAATTGTTTCTTTAAAATGATTCACAAATAAATTCTTAAACAAACAATTTAAATGACGAATAGACCTAACACAAGGTAGAAAAGTATATTTTTCCTCTTCTTCAAGTCAATAAAATGATTACAATATACTCAATACTCAAATATTAGCTTAAATAATTATCCTTGGATCAAAACAAATGAATATAAAATAGGAACAACTCTTATAATGATGATGTTTGAGTTGACGTTATTAGAAATGTTAATATGAATAATATGAATGAGATTCTTTAGTGATAGAAAGGAAAATGTTTTTTTCTAAATTTTAAGAGTAAATGTGTAATCTTCCTTTAAATAAGAAAGATACAAATGTTCGTATTTATTGTTTTTTCTTTGATATTTCACAGTATTTTTCTCCCAAATTACTAGAAAGGAGCCTCACTCCAATGATATATGTTATAGCAAGGGATCCCACAAAAACAAATAAACAATAATGATGTCATAAATAAAAAGAGCAGAAATATAGTATAGGGCAGCCAACTTTTGACATCCTAGAATAAATACAAAAACCACCACTTGAATAATCAAGTTATGACACTAAATTACCCACTTATGGCTGATTCTAATAAACCATTATTCATTTTCATGTTTCCCCTTGAAATTACTAACTCAAGACAATAAAACATATGTATAGCTGATTTCATTCAACCATTATTCATTTCCACGTTTTCCCATGTAATTAACCCACTAAAGATAATAAGTCACACTTATGACTTATTCCAACCAGCCATTATTCAATTCTCGCGTTTACTCACATTATTCATACTTTGAAGACAATAAAACACACATAAATCTATCTTTAATAGCCATCAAATACTCATCGCAGCTAGAAAAGTCATAAACACACGTCTCTCTCATATTAATGCGACAATTACACTTTCTTTTCAAATAAGAGTGAAACTCCCACATGAATTATTGCAAAACTTTATTTTCACCATGAGGGACATAACCTTATTAAATTATACCTTTACCATAAATACCAGCTCTATTTTCTATTACTCAGAGGAATATTTGTTCTGTTTTGAAAGATGAATACTTGTTCTATTATCATAGGAATACATGATCTTGTTACTCAAGCAATTCCAAAGTCTAATCTCTCCGCTAGTTGGCCTCATATTTAAGGTGAGGCCTATCCTCATTCTCATTAATTACATGATCATTTCTTTTATTTCATTAGGCTTTCTATAATGATGGATAACACATGGGGTGTATTTTGTCAACTAAGTTAAAAACCACGTGAGAAATGGGAAGGTGAATTACATAATTCTTCATTGATTGATTGAAAATTTAATGACTTGGATTGATTAACAATTCCAAACCATCCTCCTTCCCCGAATAGGTGACTTTCAAGTGAACATTCTATTTGGATGATACAATTTGTCAATTTGAATTATTCATGAATCATTTCTAGCTTGCTTCAACTAAAAGTCCAACTAGATGGTCGAGTATTTGTTGTGTTTTCTTTACCCTTGTTCTAATCATTGGGCCTCCAAGACTTTATATAACTTCTTGATCCACATTGAGTTTCATTGGGCTCGCATCAAAATCTGTCACAAAAACAAAACTCTCAAAATGCCTCCCCTTAGTTCAAAAGAAAAAATGGCAATCAGCCCATGATTAAAAATAAAAAATAAATCAGATTGATATTATTTATCTGAGCGAAAACAAAAGGAGTAAGAATTGGCATCATTTCATCAAATATTTCATGATTCGGTTTTAGTCTTTATCAATGAAACCATACAGGAAAAATCTCTCCTTTCCTTACCTGCTTCAGCTTGCTAAAAGTGTTTTCTAGGATGAATGAGTTGGCACACACCCACAACTAATATGGATCAGTTCTGAGCCTTTGTGGGTGATCCATATTAGTTGAGGTAGTAGGCCCTGTATCATTGTGTTACAATATTCTCATTTGTTTTTACTTATTGTTAATGGATTTTCATCCTTTTATGTTTGGATTTTATCAACGCTCAATGGTTTGGGATGTCAATTCTAAAATACAATAATAACATCTTTTCTAGTTTTCTAATAAAACTTTGTTGAATGTTTATGTCAAAGAGAATTTATTAACATGAGTGTTGAAGTAAATTTTGTTGAAGTAAATTTTGAGTTAATATTGTATATAACTAATAATTAATCTAAACCTATTTACCTTGCCAAACAAACAATCATTTTATATTTAATTTCCATGATTAAAACATGTGTAAAATAATCTAATTAGTTAGGAATTATGTAGAATTAAGTCTATTGTATTTTATATATAATAGTCTGATTAGCTCATTTGTAGATCAATTTGCAACTCATTCATTATGAATAAAATACTCTTTTCTTGCTCCTTAATTTCTAATAATAAGATCAATAGTGCTTACATTCAATCATCTCTTCCATCATCTCAGGGATTAAAGTGGTATGTCGTGTAAAGTGAGAGACAATTGATAGTTTATTCACTGAAAATCTGGATTCTTTTAAGCCTTCGTAGAAGTGTATATATTAGCATGATATCAAGAATCTCTCAAATAAAATTTGACAATCGCTCATGATTTAGAACTTCTGTCTATCCTTGTCCCCGTCACAATTTGGAAGAACCACTTGATTGAGCATAATTAACTAATTCTCTTCTCAAAATTTTGCCTGCTGGGGATTTTGGTATAGAGTTAATAAAAGAAACTCTTCGTATCTTCTTGTATGGTGATACCTGTAACAAGAAGCATGCTTAAATAATCAAGGCTACAAATAGTGATGGAAATTGTATAAAATAGAGGGTGGCACTAGTTAAGGGTATCTAAAAATAGAAACAATAATTATAAATCACATGTTTTAAACTTTTAATGTATTTAAAATCATCAAAGAAAAATAAATTTGAGGTCATGGAGGGTGAAAAAAGATCATGAAGCGTAAAGACTAAAGACAATGCTGGGACCTTTTCAACTAATTAAAATAATATTTACCAGTTTGCCCTATATTTTTGGATTCCAACAGTGATAAGGTGATATTTGTTAGGAGAAAATATCAGAGATTAAAGCAAGGATTTTTTTACAAGCCAAGTCCAACTCCTCTCCAGGTACTGTGATATGATGAGGACATTTTTTTCTTTATTTTAATTATTTAAATTGAAAAACAATTTCAAATCACATCCATTAAAATTTGATTTGTACCATGTGTAGTACTGGAGAGTATCTGGAACTTAGAACACATCAACACAATGGTTCCAAAGCATACCTGCTTTGCCACAAACTCCATGACCTGAGATGCAGTGATGTTGCTTCCAGGCTTTCTTACCACAAAGGCCATTGGAATCTGCCCTGCATCTTCATCAGGATACCTGTCCCCAAAATGTTATAAGACTAAGTGAACTTTTTATAAGACCAAATCTTTTATCCTAAAACAAGCCAATTATAGCAACACCTATTCTCATTGAACAAGGATCCTCTCATGTACCGGAGATGAGAGTTCTTGTATTTTTCCTTTTGTTTTCAATGGAAAAAATGTTATTTCATCCCATGTTACTTTTTTCTTTGTTTTTGTAGTACTTATCTCACCAATATTGGAGATGATCCTTACTCATTTCCATTGGCCCTAGAAACAATAACTAACAATTTAAAGTAAGAAAGCATTGATACTCCATGACTTCCCATAGAACTAGAACTGGAAAGATGTTAGCAAAAAAAACTGAAACAACTTCAAATCTGTTTCCAGATGCACAGAAAAGATCAAAGCACTAGATACACACGGAATTACTGCAGCATCCACAATTTCAGGATTGGTGTGAAGTAAATGTTCCAATTCAGCAGGGGGAACCTGCGTTTTGTTTGAGAACTAATCAGAAAAAATGTAGAAGTAGCAAATGGCACTCGCAAAAATGAATCGTTGCTGGTGGAAAATAGCACATCACCTGATAAGCTTTGTATTTAATCAATTCCTTCAGTCTATCTACAATGTAAAGGAAACCATCAGAGTCAAAATAACAAAGATCACCAGTCTTCAGCCATCCCTCTGAATCCAATGTTTCAACGGTTGCCTTTTCATCTCCTACATAACCTGCACCATAACCATCGCACAGATCATGAAACATATTACAAATGAAATGCATAAAGTGATAACTCGATGTCTCCAGCAAAATGAAATACATTGCAATTAATCAAAGACATCATCCATCTTATATGGCTTAACTAAACTTGACATGATTTATTAGGAATTACAATGGTATCACCACTTGGTTATTTATGCAATTCTTCACTGCCTAATATGCATACCTCTGAATTTACATTTTGGATTATTTAAACAGAGTAGCGTAGCAAAGCTGCTAGCATATTTAAAAAAACGTAATGAATCACCTTTCATGATTGTTGGACCTTTCAACCACAGTTCTCCTTTTTGGCCAGGGGGTAATGCTTCTCCAGTTACAGGGTCCACTATCCTGGCCACCATACTTTCTGCTAGTCGGCCTACCGAACCATGGCGCTTAGCCTCATCATCCCCTACCATTCTTGCTGCCCCTCCTCCACTTTCAGTCAGACCATATCCCTAGGGGTGGGGAAAAAATAAGAAAAAAATAAACGAAACCAGAAAAAGAAAAGCAGGTAAGATCAAGTTGTTACATGTTTTGACTGCAAGTTCAGCAATATGCATTATATATATATATATATATATAATGGGATGAAAATGACCTATTACCATAATCCATGACTGAGATAAATCCAACTACATCACCACTATTATTGATCTTCTATTAGGGAAGTTGCTACATCATGCAACACAATATGACCCGAAATAAAAGTCTCTTATAAGTTTATGACCCAATACAATATATCTCCGTTAAGTAAACTACTACTCATTTAACTTGCAAGCACTGGTCATGTTAGTCTTTGAAATTGTAACCTGTCGATCAAATGGATTATAGATCCCTAGCATGTATAAAACTTAACAAGTTCAAGGACTAATATAACTAATGTTTATGATTGCAATACAGCCAGTAAAATAATTTCTTAGTTGAGGAGTAACATGACTAGTACTAACAATTTCACATACTGAAATGATGACTTACTCTGCCAATATCACCCTAGGAAAAAGTCATTGTAGCATCTTTGCATTATTGTTTGCAAAGCATAATTGGGCCCGTTGGAAAACAAACTAGTTTCACATACACTTAAACTATGATTCAGAACCAGAATCATGTTCAAAACATCAAATACAACCCACTTATAATTTTATCAAACATATTATTCATCAATATTACTTGCTTTACACACCAAATGACCTAAGTGACACTACTATTATGATGTTCTTAATGAGTATAAAACTTGGTTGTTGTAAAAAAATTGAACATAAAAACTTTAGCACACTACAAAGAATCGTGACCACAACTAACCCAACCTAAGTGGTGGGGTTGGTTTGAGACTTTGAGTTAGCTAGTGTTATAAAAATCGGCTCGGATATTGGCCGGTTCAACCGTGAACCAGGCACCTGATCGGTCTGAGCCACTCATCTAATCGATTTTGTATCAAAACATTGATAACCCAGTTTAAGCCTGAAACCGGTAACTAAGATAGTCGGACTTGTTGGGTCGGCCAAGCCAATTAAAAAAAATATTTTTTTAAAAACAAAACGATGTCTTTTTGAGATGCAAAAAAACCAATGCTTTCTACTGACTTGTAATTATGTTTGTCATGTGTTAGTTTTATGTTCTACTAAAACCTTAGTTGTATAATTAAATTTTAAATATCTTGGTTCACTTTTGTTGTAATTAAAGTGTAAAACATATATTGTTTAATGATTATTTCAACTTACTAGTCACATTTTTTTATAGTAAAACATTATTTGTTGATTGTTTAATTAGGTATTTGTGTGATGAAAATGTCCTTAAATTTGGATATAGAGCTATTATGTACATTAGATAGTATTATGAATTTTTTAGAATTTTTAATATAAGTCAAATAAACTAATCCAACCAATGACTCACTGATATACATAGTGCCCTCACCCGGTTAGTAATAGGTCCGAGTTTAATAACCATGAAGTTACCTATGGCCAAAAAAGGGTATTTGTAATCTGGATCTAACATGGATTAGGTAAAATAAGAATTTAAGACATAAACCAAAGTGGTCCTGTTACTATAAAAAAAAAGATAGAAACCAATAAATATTCAACTGCAAAGAACAAACACAACATGTTGCATAACCAACATCAAAACGTGCCAAAAGAAAAAAAAACATTAAATTCTTTGTCACCTGCACAATTTCAGTATTAGGAAATCTAGCACTGAAGCTCTCCGCCACCTCCTTGCCAAGAGGCGCGCCACCGCATCCCAGCAACTTCAGCGAGCTAACATTGTATTTATTCACCAGCTCCGACTTCGCCAGTGCCACCACAAGCGGCGGCGAAACCGGCATGTAGCTGATTCCGTACCTCTCCACCGCCTTCAACATCCCTTCGAAATCGAACCTCTGCATCAACACCAATGTCTCCCCCATCGCTATTGCCCTCACCAGCATGAAGAACCCGAACACGTGGAACAGTGGAAGCGTGAATAGCGACACCGGTTGTGTCTCTTCCTCTTGTTGTTCTTGTGTCAAGTGCTTGATGTGGTAGAAACCTCCGATTAATGCTATGAAATTCCGGTGCGTGAGTTCCACTCCCTTGACTCGGCCGGTGGTTCCGGAAGAGAAGAGAATTGCAGCCGAGTCGGACTGACTAAGTTCGACTCGGCAGGGTTCCGATTTGTTATGGAAGTTATTTAGTAATGAAATGAATCGAGGTGAGTCGATTATAACAGTACCGAATTTGAGATTTGGAATGTGATTTGCGACTGATGAAGTTGCGAAAGCGATGACGGGTTTAGTGAGTTGAACCAGGTGAGTCAACTCGGACGGGGAACTGAGCGGGTTAGCAGGAGCTATAACAACACCGAGGGAGAGGAGAGAGAAATAGAGTACGGGAACATGCAGGGAAGAAGGGGTGAGGATGAGTGCCACGTGGCCTTTTGAAAGAGAAGGGAATAAGGATTGGAGGGAGGAAGTGAGGGATTTAATTTGGCGAAGGAAGAGGGAGTAGGAGAGGTGGGTGTCGGTGGCGAAGTCGATGAGGACGGTGGCGGTGACGGCGGTGGAGGGGAGGAGAGAGAGGGTGTAGTCGGTGAGAGAGAGTGGTTGAGAGGGTGGAGGAAGAAGGATGTTTGGACGGAGGCTGTGGAATGTTCTTGTTTGAGAGCAAAAACCGCTGTTTGGGTCGATGGTGTCGTTGTGTTGTGTTTGGGAATGATTGGTCATCGTTGAAGTTAACAGTGTTTTGGAGATGATGAGGAAGGGTTTGGTTTCTCAACCAGACAAGCTTTTTTTGTTCAGAAGTGGTGTCATATACTCAGAAGGATTAGATTAAATTATTATTATCATGGATGAAATTTTGGAGCGACAAAAAAAGTTTGAAATTTGCTAATTAAATAAAGAGTGTAATACTTGCCCATAGACATTGAATATATTATTTAATATTTATTTATATTATATTTAAATCAATAATAATTAAAAATGAATTATGAATAATATAATGATAATGTAAAAATTTCTTACTTATTGTATATATATTTTTATCTTAAATAAAAAAGAAGCATAGCTGCGTAGACACTTTTATTATGGCATTTCTATAGTTGAGTTGATGTGCAGTTATATTAGTTCCCTGTATTTTACCGTTCGAGTGGAACTGAAATTAATACGTTGTTCAACCCTGAGTAATCAATTATTGAAACTCGTTGTTCAACCCTATAATCGATTACTCTCCAGTGTAATCGATTACTGATCCTAGAAAAACTTAATTTTAAGCATATTTATGCTATGAAAATGATTTTTAACCCAAAATTTGAAAATTTTAAACATAAATAAACAATTTTAAATACAAGTAGGCATGAGATAAACATGATGAAGTTCGCATATAATCATGTTAAGATAGGTAAGCTTCATCAAGAATGCCTAATTCTCGTCTAATTTTATAAAAATGTTCTTTAGCCAATGGTTTAGTGAAAATATCTGCTAGTTGGTTGTGAGTATCAATGAATTCTACAGTCACATCTTTATTTTGGACATGGTCCCTAAGGAAGTGATGCCTTATATCTATGTGTTTGGTTCTAGAATGCATAACTGGTTTCTTTGTGAGGTTTATAGCACTAGTATTGTCACATCTCGTAATTGCTGTTTAAACCAAAAGACTTGGACACAACAACTACATGCTGCTACATATTCAGCTTCAGCAGTGCTTAGGACAATACATGTTTGTTTATTACAAGACCAAGAAACTAAAGCATTTCTTAAAATATGACAAGTACCACTTGTACTTTTCCTCTCAGTTTTGCATTCAGCAAAATCTGAATCTGAATAACCAACCAAATCACATATACTTCCTTTTGGATACCACAATCCAACGTCAGTTGTGCCTTTAAGATATTTCATGATTCTCTTAACAACAACTAAGTGTGATTATTTTGGTTTAAATTGATAGTGTGCACACTATACACTAAACATGATATTAGGTCTACTGACAGTTAAATATAAAAGAGATCCAATCATACCTCGATACTTTGATATTTGAATACATTTTCCAGCTTCGTCTGTATCGATGTAAGTACTAGATCCCATAGGAGTAGCTATTGGCTTGCAGTCATCCATATCAGATCTTTTCAGCAAATCTCTGCAATATTTGGATTGACTTACAAAAATGCCATTATCAAGTTGTTTGATTTGTAATCCAAGGAACTAATTCAACTTCCCCATCATGGACATTTCAAACTCGCCTTGCATCATTTTGCCAAAATCACTACACAAAAATTCATTAGTAGAACCAAAAATAATATCATCTACATAAATTTGAACAAGAAGAGTATGATGATTTATTTTCTTTATAAAGAGTATAGTGTCGACCTTCCCTGTGGTGAATCCTTTTTCCAGTAAAAAATTGGATAGACGATCATACCATGCGCGTGGAGCTTGCTTCAAGCCATAGAGAGCTTTCTTTAATTTGTAAACATGAGAAAGATGTTTGTAATCTTCAAAACTAGGAGGTTGTTCTATAAACACTTTTTCTTGAATATATCTATTTAGAAAAGCACTCTTTATGTCCATTTGATTAGCTGAAAATTTAAAGAACATGCATATGCAAGCAGTAGCCTAATAGTTTCAAGTCTAGCAACCGGAGAAAAGGTTTCATCAAAGTCTATACCTTCTTCCTGATTGTATCCTTGGGCTACTAGTCTAGCTTTATTTCTAACAATAATACCATTTTCATCAGATTTATTTCGAATACCCAACGAATTCCTATGACATGCCTATTTTTAGGTCTAGGAACAAGTTCCCAAACTTCATTTCTCTCAAACTGGTTTAACTCTTCTTGCATTGCAAGAATCCAGTGTTCATCCTCGATTGCATCATCAATCTTGGAGGGTTCTATTGGAGAAACGAATGTCATGTTTAGACACGCATTTTCTAGCATTAAACGAGTAGTGACACCCTTACTTATATCACTAATAATGTTGTCAAAAGGATGATCTCGATGGGTTCTCCATTCTTTTGGTAAATCAAAGTGAATATGCTCTTCTTGATGAGATAGATCATCATCCATTTTCAAATGCTCAGAATTAGTTGTAGAATCATTTATGGAAATTTCTTAGCAATAAAACTTGGCAAGTCCTTTTCATCAAAGGTTAACCCATCCTTTATAATATGATTGGTTTCATCAAAAGATACATGAACGGATTCTTCCATGGCTAGAGTTCTTTTATTAAAAACTCTATAAGCTTTACTTGTATTAGAGTAGCCTAGGAAGATACCTTCATCAACTTTTGTATTAAACTTGCCTAAGTTATCCTTACCATTATTTAAAAAAAAGCATTTACAACCAAATATATGCAAATGAGAAATGTTTGGTTTTCTACCTTTAAATAGTTCATAGGGGGTTTTCTTAAGAACTGGTCTTATAAGAACTCAGGTTGAAACATAACATGCAATACTTATTGTATCAGCCCATAAATATTTTGGGAGGTTAGTTTAGTACGAGCCAGTTCTTCTAAAGACCGATTCTTTATCTCTACAACACCATTTTGTTGTGGTGTTATAGGAGCAGAAAAATTGTGATTGATACTAAGATCATCATAGAATTCTTCAAATGAATACTTTTGAAATTCTCTCCCATGATCACTTCTTATAGTAGTGATTTTTAGTGATTTTTCATTCTGAACTCTTTTAGAATAAATGCTAAAGGCTTTGAATGCCTTATTCTTATGAACTAAGAATAGAGTCCAAGTGTATCTCGAAAAATAGTCTACTATAACAATAGCATAGTAGTTACCAACATAACTTTTTGTCCTTGAAGGGCCAAATAGGTCCATGTGTAGTAACTGCAATGGTCTATCGGAAGGAACCATGTGCTTAGGTTTAAAAGAAGTTTTTGTTTGTTTACACATTTTACAAACACTACATAGTTTGTCTTTAACAAAATTCATTTTAGGTAAACCAACAACTAAGTCTTTCTTAATGAGTTTATTCAAATGGTCCATATGTATATGAGCAATTCTCCTATATATATATATATATATATTATTTATCCTCTTACCAATGAGTTTAGTGTTTTGAGAATTCTTACTTTCAATGATGACTTATCTGGGTAGAATGCCACATGGAAGCCTTTGTCGAATAATTGACTAATGCTTAGAAGATTGTGCTTGAGCCCTTCAACATATAATACACTTTCTATGGTTGTTGAGGGTGACTTTCTAATTCTACCAACTCCAAGTTCGTTTTCCATTGGAGTGAGGACAGAGAACTTGTTTCTATCGCTTGTCATGTGTTTTGAGCAGTCGTTATCTAAGTACCATAAGTTGCAGGCGGATCTCAAATTATCCTGCTAAAAAGTTTAAGTTTTATTAGGTACCCAATATTCTTTGGGTCCTACATAGTTAGTACCTCTCAACCCATCTAACATGACCTAGGGGTACACCATATTTTCTAATTTTACAAGTATTCGGTGTATGTTCATGGTTTTTGTAATATGTGCATGTGGGTTGATGTTCAAATATCCTAGATTTATTTTTATTATTTTTAAATACATGGATACCTTGTTTTTCAAAGTTTATCTTAGTTTAGACACTTTGTTTCTTAGAAACATGGCTTTTTGAATAGCTGGGACCTCTTCGGTCTGTTGAGTGTCTTTGATCATTAATGATCTTTTCTAAACTTTTGCTACTCTTTTTCATCTTATTAAGTTCAAGATTTAAAGTTGAAACTTTATTTTC
>NC_032023.1:7753966-7798694 GCF_001865875.1 Lupinus angustifolius | reverse complement strand
TGATCTTTGCAAAACTCAGCAAACTCTCTTGATGTGTATTCACCACCTCCATCTGTTCTGAGTATCTTTATGCTCTTCTCAGATTGCTTTTCAACTAATTTCTTGAAGTCTTTGAATGTTGAGAAGACTTCACTCTTCAATTTGATTAAGTAGATCCAAACCTTTCTGCTCAGTTCATCTACAAAATATTTGTTGCTACCTAGTGTAGGGACATCAAATGGCCCACACACATCAAAGTATACAATGTGTAGTAGGTCCTTTGCCCTTGATGCACTATGAGAACTGAAAGCATTTCTTGGTTGCTTGCTGATAAGGCAATGTTCACATACCTTCTTTGGATCTTGTATTGAGGGCAATCCTAGAACCATGTCTCTGGTTCTTAGCATGTTTAGATCTCTGAAGTTTAAGTGTCCAAATCTGAGATGCCAAAGCCATGAATCCTCTGTCAAATGTATAGCTGATAGGCACTGAGATTCAATTGTTGCCAAACTGATCTGAAATGTTCTGTTTGGTGCCATGCTTGCTCTCAACACTAGCTTCTTCTTTTGGTCATGGATTTCCAAAGAACTATTGATTAATTCCATGGAAAATCCCTTCTCTAGCAGCTGTCCCATACTAATCAAGTTGCTCTTCATGTTTGGCACATACAATACATCAGATATTATGGCATGCTTGCCATCCTTTCTTTTGATCAACACATCACCAGTGCCTTCTGCTTGGATAACCCTGTTATCAGCAAACCTTACAGTACTTTTTCTACTTTCATCAAAATTTACCAACCAATCTTTATGTCCAGTCATATGACTTGAACAACCTAAATCAATATACCATACATCATTGTGCTTTTTAGCCTGACTTGTCACCATCATAAGCAGAAGAGGTTGCTCATCATGTTCTATCTGATTCTCTTCCTTAACCATGTGTGCTTCAGTGTGTTGTCTGTTTCTTTTTTTAGTAGGAGAAGTTTTGCATTCATTTGAGAAATGACCAAGTTTGCCACAATTGAAACACTTTAACTTCCTTCTGTCCACTGCTCTTCTTCCACCTTTCCATTGATTAAAACCTCCTCTTTTTGCTGCATTTTCAGTTTTGTCTAAGTCCATCATGTCTTGACTTTGTTGAGAATTTTTGAAATATCCTCCTCTGAAGTTACTTCTCCCTCTTCCTCTGAATCCATTCTTGCTGACAGAGTTTCTTCTTCCTGTGTGAGCTTGTAAGGCTTGCTCAACAGGTCTTTCTATGGCTCTTTCCATGAGTCTTTGCTCATGTGCCTCCAGAGAGCCCTGTAGGTCTTCAACCTTCATTTCCTCTAGTCTTTTGGATTCTTCTAAGGCCACAACTATATGGTCAAAGTTTGCTGTTAATGTCCTCAAAATCTTCTCAACAATGGACTGATCTGAGATCTTTTTTCCACAGGCTTTCATTGAATTTGTATGAGTGACAATTCTATTAAAGAATTGAGCTACTTTCTCACTTGCATCCATCTGCATCAATTCATATTGCCTTCTCAATGTTTGCAGCCTCACCTTCTTCAATTGCTCAGCTCCTTGATTGCAAGCTTCAAGGATTTTCCATGCTTCCTTCGAATTTTCAGCACCTGAGATTTTTTCAAAGTGTGTCTCGTCCACACACTGGTGAAGAAGGAACATTGCCTTACAATCCTTCTTCTTGATTTCCTTATGCAACTTCCTCTGTTCCTCAGTTGCCCCTTCAACAAGGGATGGAACTCCTTGCTCAACAATTTCATCCACTTCTTGATACCCCATTAGAGCCTTCATTTGCACTCTCCATCGGTTCCAATTCTTGCCATCCAGCACTAGAAGATTTTCTGGAAAGTTTCCACTATTCTGTCCCATTGCACTCGAGAATGAAGGATCTTGAATCTTGTTGCCTTGCTCTTGATACCAATTTGTTGGTGCATCAATGTATAGAATAAGAAAGAAAAGGAAAGTGAAAGTGCAGAGAGTATTGAGAGAGAATTGAATTAGAAACAGTGAGTGAATTATGATGATGAAAATGGATGATGAATGAATTGAGATTTTGCAGAGAAGAATTTGGAAAGAATGAAGAAGTTTCTATTATTGGAAAGTTGTATTTGAATGTTAGTTAGGGAAGGCTATTTATAGAAAGTCCCCAAACTAACTTAACTGATTTTTGAATCACATTTTCTTAACATCAATGACTATATTACAATCCACGTCGCAAGGTCTCAATGACTACAATCACAAACAACAATATAAGTTAATGATGATAAAAACGAGAAAGAAAATAAAAGTTATTAGGAAGACAAGGTACAAGTTAATGATGATTCAAACTGTAAAGAAAAAAAATTAAAGATACACTATAAAAAGCCACTGAATCATGCCAAATCCAAACAGAACATAGACAACTTAAAATCTAAATGTACAAATCACCCTCAAATACCCAAAATGCAGGAAAAGAAGAAAGAACCTGATCAAACACACCTCATACTGTAGTCTTATCAGTTCAACAACTTTCATCAGAGATACATTACAGAGTTATAACTTCATGTTCAACTCCTTTAAATCAGTCTTCCTCATATCACCTCTTCCACTCTGCTTGAGTTACCTTCCCTGCGAGACGAAGGGACCTTGATTATGATTCTTAGTCATAGGAAAACAAGGGCAACATGCCAACATAAAATTGAACCATTTTGGAAATTAGAAGTTTATTTTGATCAAGTTGATTTACTATGAGTAAAAGGATCTATGCCATTTTGAAACATGTGATCAAGACACAATTAAGAACTATAAACATTATCAGAGATGATTTTTGTTAGGCATGACCATGCGAATATTATTCCACCAAGATTGAACTATTGGAGAAGTGACTTCAGTTTTAAAACTCTTAAAAGAAAGTCATACCACTATGTGCAGGAGGAATAACTATATCATACCATTTCCGCCTTTAGAAGATGGACTAGTTTTTTCACTTCTGTGGTTCCCTTTGCCACTTGCTTGAATTGATTTACGTATCCTAGGTGAATGCGAATTAATTTTGCTGTTAGTTGAAGATGGCAAAGAATTTCTCCTAGCAGAGTTGTTTTTGTCACTTTCATCTTGTCCAAACCTTGGCACCCTTGGGCCCTAAGCTTTGCCTTGGCAGATTCAGTTGCTGCCATATAACTTGGTAATGTTGGACTGTTTTTCAAACCATTCTCTGCAGGTTCCTGCTTTGTCAAAATCGAGGTTTTCTGGCTAGGTTTCAGGTTTCCATCACCTGTTAGATCTTCCTTATGACCCAAGTCTCCATTTGCTAATGGAGAATTTTCATCTTTACGAACAGTTTCTGGTGTTAGTGGAGAATTTTCATCTTTACAAATTGTCTCCGGTAGACCTCTCAGCTCATTTTTAGCTTCGTCATGGTAAGTTCTATTATCTATTACTGTAGTCTCAGTCCATGGCTTTGATTCCACAGTCACCTGATGACTACTTGGAATGTCAGACACCTCCTTGTTAACTGAAGGTCTTGGAGTAACTTCTACACTGGGTACGTCAGAGATGGTCAATGCCTCTTCCTTGATGTTTTCATTAGAAGTAATGACCCCTAGTACTGAAACAGATCGACCTGAAGTAACTCTTGGCCTTTCCGAATGCCTTGCCAGGGTCTCACAATCAACTTCTGATAGAACAGTATTCTCTACGACTAGGTTATGAATTTTTCTCAAGTTTCGTTTGACCTTTTCAAGCTCACTTTGTGGATTGTCTTGCACTGGATTCGACAGTTGGATTGAGATTTTCCTTGAATTGCATTTTGTTTTTTCAATCTCAGGATTTGCTTGGGCTGGGACCGAGTCAAAAGTTGTACTAGGGAGCTTCCTGTGAGTACGTTTGGACTTGCTAATTTGAGCTTCTCGATTTGAAATATTGCCTTGCTTTCTCTGAGATTTAGAGTCTCCAATTTTCTTGGGCTGGGGAACTGGTTTCCAAAAATGAGATGCTGACCAGCGCTCCAACCAACTTAAGACTGAATTAGGATCCCCGCCAATGTATTGCAGGTGCAGGACCATTATTGTAGTTGATGAAGCAAAAAGCTGAAACAGCAAACACACAATTCACAAGCCCAATTTGACTAAAACAGATCGAAACACAAATTTGGTAGAAGTGTGTGCTCCATAGAATATATTTGGAAATATAAGTAAAAATCCATTTATGACTACATTTAACTAAAGCAAATTATGGTAAGATAATACCAATAATAAACATAATAAATTCAAACATGTTTTTATCATTTTAAGCAATCATATATCTGATAGCAATATCTTCAGCTTTAACATGATTACACCTAAAGTGAATTAAGGCCTATTTCCTCTCTATGAATAATGTCAGATAATTTAATAACGAATTAGCAAATATACAGATACTCCTGCAATGTAATTAAGAACATGCACTCTTCGAGATCAATATGTTATTAATTTTACTAGGGGTGAGCATGACCCGGCCCTACCCGCTCACCTGGCATGGCCCGATCATGATCGGGTCCAAATAGGGTCGGGTCTGATCGGGTCTAGGGCCGAGTTCGGGTTCCAAAAATAGACCCAGTCAATATTTAGGGTCGGGTAGGACCAAGCATGATCCGGCCCGTCCCGTCTCAGGGTCACTCGCTCGTCATGTTTGTATGTGTTTCTACTCAAATATGTATAGAGTAATGATTCTCTTTTGGTCAAAAGTATCATTTATTCTTTAATTTTTTCATAATATATACATGATTAATCATACATATATATATATATATATCAACCTACATATTCATAATAATAAATAATACTGAGAAGTCTTTATCTAAAATGAGTATGCATTATATTTAATCGGGTCTAGGGTCGGATTTAAAGGCCGACTCGGTCGCTATTTAGGGTCGGGTTAGCTTCGGGTCTAGGGCCCGGTCCGGGTTCAAAAAAGTGACCCGACTAATATTTAGGGCCGGGTAAGGGCAAGCCTTAACCCGTCCCAACCCGGCCCATGCTCACCCCTAAATTTTACAATCATTTTATCAATTAAATTATTTTGGGTTCTCTCAAAAATGTTGCTCTGGTTAAGAATAATAAAGAAAATCTAATAGTTTCATGTTTGTCTTTTCACTTTCAAATCTGCAGTCCCTGAAGTAATACTATAGCATTTATTCTTATGGCAGCATGTCTAACAAGTAAGAACTGACAACGGTATTGAGATATGAGTAGCTCAAAATTCATCTGCATAGTCATTTCAGGAAGAGAAAAATTAATTAGCCATCCCTGAAAGTGCCATATCAAAAAGTAAAATTATATTTTGTGAGATGAGTGATATCTTCTTAGGTCTGCGTTTGAAATTGAAATCCTGTGATTGAGAGAAATTAGCACTGTCGTACATTTGTCTCTCTCAACAAGCAGGTTGGGGTTGATCATAAAGAGAAAACACAAAGAACAGCAACCCTGCTGTTGGCTCAACTGGGTATCTAAACTCCAGCCTCTCAGCAGTAAAATTATAGTATGGTGCATCATTGAATTAAACCTATCCAGAGTAAATAGGCACACATACCAGCAACTGATCCTGAATCTCACAAGCTGGGGTTGGCCAACTAATGGGGTTTGTGGAGGATAGATGTACATATCCTTACCTCACAAGTGGAGAGGTGGTTTTCAAAATTTGAACCATTGCCTCGAGATCAAAAGGCAAACAACAAATAGCCCAAACATCCTTACCGTTGCACCCTCTAATAAATAGGGACACATAAAAAATAATATTATCACGTGCACGAAATAATTCAATTTACCTTGCAGACAAAGGTATTTTTAGACAGCTTTGCGATTTTTGTGGAAATACCAAGTGGCTCACCAAGTTTGCCATCCTGAAGCACAAGTGCACAACACATTCAAAAAGAAAACTCATAACAGTAGCAATATTAAAGAAAGGATATATTTAAGGTAAATAGAGAGAAAGAGAATTTTTGGTACTATGTTTTCAATTTATTGAATTATTGATACTCTACAGAGAATTCAGTTCAGAGAAAACCGTACCAGAGGTTTAAAAAGATTGTACTTCTCATGGATTTCAAATCCAACATCAGATTGTCTAACCCTTCCTCCACGAACAAGTGCTTGTAACTTGACAATCCCATACATACAGCATAATGTAGCAACAGCTTGTCTCCTAACCAAGTGCCCTCGAATAACTGCTTGCAACCTTATTATGCCTTTTAGGGCCCTAAATGCCCTGCGAGCCTTCACAATCAATGCTTCGATTAGTTGACATATCAAATTTCATTAACTCATACAATCAGAGATACATCAAGATAATTCCAATTTGCTAAAACAATGTTCAACAAAATATGATTATAATTGCAACACATTTCTCAACAAAATGTGATTCTATATATGAGTTCATTACAATGGGAGTCAGGCAGACTTGATATCCATTAGGAAAACATCTGAGAATGAATTTCAACACTAAGGAAATTCTTACATTCTTTTTTATTTTACAAAGCACCAAAAACCCCACATAGTGGGACTAACGCTTGTTGTTGTAAAGTATTTTAGGTGATTTCTCACGTTGACTTGACTAATCCTTTTGACAAATTACATGTCAGAGTCTGACAAAAGAGGGAGGGAAGAATATTATTGAAGTCTAGGAATTCTAATACTAAATACCACATTGAACTTTAAAAAATGTGTTCTGAGTAACATTTAATGTTCTAAAATTATTGATTTCTTCATCAATCTACTCCTTCAAGTCAAATGTTATCGCGATAAAATTTACAATTATAAAAGAAAAGGTTCAATAACTTATTATGATATATCAATCAACATGTAGATGTCTTAGCACAGATTACACATTAAAATACCAACTCTAGACTGAAAGAAGTCAGAAGATTCAATAAGGGAAAGCAGCCTGTGTTGAAAGAAGTTAGGTACTTACCAAGTAACCCTTGAAAGCAGCCTGTGTCATTCTTGCTGCTTTGTCCTGCTTGATTTTCTCTGGATCAGGTGATGCATCTTGGTCAACAGATTCCGTGATTTCTATTTCTTCATTCTCATGTAAAAGATTTTCTGCCTCTTTATTCTCCAAATCTAGACCCTCTCCATTTTGCGACATATTGGAAGCGATCACTGCTTCCTTTTTATTAACAAACTTCTACATGCATTTAGAGTGAAAGAAATCAGAAGTTTCAATAAGGGAAAGATCATATCAATAATAAATTTCAGTTGTAACTTGAACAATACAACAGCATTTATATACCCTAGTTACATTTCTTGTTCATGATCTAATGTGAGTTGGCATAGAGTGCTTAACATAATGAATACAAAACAACCAAAGTATCAAGCAAAGGTATAGTTCCATGACAATTACACCAAAGCAGAATGTGGTTTACAGTGAGTAAATGTTAGAGATAGAAAACTGCAACTGTTGGTCATAAATCAAGAACAAAATCCATGTTCTCTTTTTCTTGCCCTGTTCTCTCTATCATGATACTATTCGAATAATAATTCTGATGATACCATGTAGGTTGAAATGTGAGGGCTGTTAAGTGTTGATTATTTCTGTTATGTCAGGTAAATGAAGATTTGTGCATGGACTCTTGTGTTTAATATGGAACTATAGTCTAAGATAGAATAGAGTTGTGACTGACGTTGCTTTTAGCTATCATACCATTACCTCTTTTCCATTTGAAAATTTTGATTTAGATGACTTTTTCCCCAATAGTACTGTTTTAATCCATCGTCCTGGTGATTTCCCCATTCCGAGATCACGACCTGTAGCAGAAAATAGTGAACCAAAGTTTTAGACTGATAATGCATCATTATTCTTTCATATCATCAAATAAGAAAGTAAATAAACACAACAAAAATACACTTAATTCTGAAACCATGTAAGAAGACTACTATACAAGATCATCAACTTTAGTTACTTTGATAAGTGCAAACAAGATTAAGCAGTGAACTGTTTCTATAGGTTTATATGTCCACATTTTATTGTATGGTTGACATACATAAATCATTATGGTCATAACTAATTTCTTTAGATAGCCAAGCATATTTTGAGACTAGTGGAATAAATCCTTCTAAGTAGCATTCCTTCAGATTATTAATAAGCTGAAGTAGTCACATAAAGAAAAGGCAGAAATTATAAGATAAGATGACATTATGACAAAAGTTCTAGAAAAGAAATCTCATAAATTTAAAAGATTTAAGCAATGTTTTACTAAGAAAACCAAAGATACTACACACTTTCGAACACAAACAAATGATATTATAGGAAACCATAACTTTGTTTAGAAATTGTATCTCATTTAGTTCAATTATGGTTTTATTTTGATGTACTAAAAAACAGTGCAGCTTAATGCACCCAGTGGGGTTTTGGGAGGGCATTTGTGAAAAGACTTACCTACAGAAGCAGAGAAACTATTTCCAGGATTTAAATCAATGACCTCTAGTTACAACAAGTCTATAACCTTATCACCACATCTAAATTCACCATCTTAACTTTTATGCACCGGTAGTGCAGAAGAAATTTATACTATCAACCTATCACACATCATTCCATGTATGACTTTTAAACAAATCATTACAAGAGTCAAACATTTTTAATATTTTGGCAATGCATGATAGGTTAATAATGCAAAAAACTAGTACAGGTGCATTCTAATTAAATCCACCTAAGAAAATAAGTTTTGTACTTGTAACCTTTTCTCCCCTGTGGTAAAAGTTTGTGGGTGAAATGGGACGATCTTATTGCCACATGGATATTGTCATTTGAAGAAAACAGTTATCTTTTGTCTAATGAATAGGTAAGTAACAATTTTCCTACAAACATCAACAAAATAGGATGGACCAACAAAGCGTTGGTCTAATTGTATAAGACCCTGCTAGATCCGAGAATGATAAAAAGTTAAAGGTTCGATTCATGGAAGCAACACTTATTGGAAGGGGCAATCACACATTCTGAAAGGAATTAATTTCTTACCCATATAAGCGGAGGGGTAATAATAAAAAAAACAAAGTCGGGTGGCACAAACCCATGACACCAACTTTACAACGAAAAAGGAAAGGTAGGCCAATGCAATCTTAAAGGCTTCAACATTATATGTCAAGAGAAATCATGACTAACAACTTTGAACAGTAGAAAGACATAATGTATAATTAATTGATTGCATCTTTTCTCTTAACTCTTATACAATAATAATACTGCACCCAAACCTAATAATGGACCATCACTCATTACCTTAACATGAAGTCACCGACAATAATAGTGCATGGATATAAATATAATTAAATAATTCACCAAAAAATATTAATTAAATAAATAAACCACTGGGAAAGTAATGTTTGATCAATTGATCCAACACTTATCTACTGGAATCTGTGCTAAAATCTATTTTTTTTTATCTATGCAGAATCCTTTAACACGAATCAATTCTTCAAACTGCAGAATGCATGGAAGGGAGAGGATCCTCTCGTGATTTTTCACATATGGCCAATTGAAGAAAAGGATAGAAATTAAAGAGATTTTATTAGTGGAAAATTTGTGAAATTTCTTTTATAATATTTATATTTATATCTCTCTTCAAGCATAATCCCCTTGTACATGTTGGGAACGGTTCTAGGGGGAAGGAAAAAAAAGAACAATAATATAATACACATTTGAGAGGGGTTGGACCCACTAGAAAGTTCAATAGTAAACCCAAATTCTAACACATTTCATTTTTTAATTAAATAAATAAAAACTTAAAAAAATTATCTCTCCCTCACATTTTGAAGGGTCCAGTGTTAGGGAGAATATCATTTGTTTTGAGAGGAATCAAGCCTTAACTTTTCATTCTTTTTAAAAAGAACTCCCAAACAGATCATGAGCAATCAGATCTCATCTATGTGCATGAAATTAGAATGATGAAGATAATGTTGAACTAAAATTCACTGGATTGTGAGAATCATTAAGATCTGCTACAAGCAGGAACCAGCACAAACAACTTCATCCTTCAATAACTGAAACTGAAACTAAATTCAAAGGTTTGAAGCTAGATCTGACAATTACCTTAAAATGCACTACCTCTTAGCCTCAAATCTACAATTCCTGGGAACAACAAACCAAAGCAGAACTTATGAGACTAACAAACCAAAATGATCATTGTTTTTCTTCATTTACAATAGAGAGAAAGAACAAGACAACTAGACAAAGCTTTTGTACCATGAAAAACAATGTAACTAAAGCTTCATCAAATTCAGTTGTTGCATGCTCGCTCTGTGAACTGAAGTGAAAGCTAATTTGCATTGAAAAAACAACAACATTGTCTGAAAACCGAAAAGCTTGGATTATTTGTTCCGTTTGGGAAAGCATAGCATGTAGTCAACACTCACTAAAGATTTGGCGCCAATTCTCGTTTTGACCGTTCGATGGGACGACTTGATGAAGGGGGATTTGATCCGACGGTCAATATCGGAGCATATGATAAGGGAAATTCTTTGAGTAGTTAAGAATCACATGTGAAAAAAAAATCATATCCTCAAACAATCACATTAATATAAAAAAATTAATTTTTTTTTTATAATTTTTTAATTAAGTGATACTTTTTAATTAAATTGGAACACGGTGGAGATAAGTCTTCATTTGTCTCATGAGTACCAAACCTGTGCAATTACTTCGGGACCAAGTGTTCTGGGTTCTTTATTCTGAAGCATTGCAAAATGACTTTTAAACCCTTGAATCTAAGGCGAATCACACGCGCGCAGTTGCGTTTGGAAGAATCTAAGCAGTTGATATGTACGGCAGATGAGGGAGGTGAAGATGGAAGCGTGAGTTGGAAGAAGTAGGTGGAATGGGGAATTGAGTTAGTTGGAAGAACATAAGAGCCATGCTGGCAAGGGGACCGGTAACCTGTTAATGTCAGGCTAGGAACATAGTTTTTTAAGAAATTGTAAATCCAAATTAATCTTTTTCTGGGTATAAAAGTTTATTTCAATATTGTATTTTGTGTAATTTAATAATCAAACCAAACAAAAAAAAATATGATTTAGTTCACTCACGTAACTATAAATTTACAAAATTTTATTGCAAGTGTTAAGGATAGAGCACAATGCGGAAGCACATGATTGAATCAATTGAGAACAAAAGAGAAGCAAGTAAAGGATAAAGAAAATAACACACAAGATTTAACGTGGAAAAACCCCTCAGTGTGAGAGGAAAAAAAACCACGGGCGATCAAGAGCAAAATTCCACTATGTAAAAAAGAAGAGTACAAAAAATCCTCTTATAATGATGAGGACAAATGACAATATTTTTTCTCACAAATACTCTCTCAAATGGAACAAGAATTCTCACCAAGAATGCACTCACAATATATGTGTAAATGAAAGAGATGTTGTGTGTTGTGAAGATGATTTTGAAGCTCTCTATATGTGTCCTTTTATAGGCAAGCAAAGTCTTGGTATCTTGGATATGAAGCATTGGATGCTTGGAAACAAAGCCATAAAAGTGACACAAAATGTCTTTAGAGAGAGCCATAAAATAGTCATAAAATTCTTTTAAGGCATAGAAATGAGAGACATCTAACAGATTATATTTAGTATAATGATGTAATAATCTCCTAAAAAGAAAAGAAGATTAGTAGCCTAAAGGGTATCATTTATCAGCAATGACAAACATCATATCATATGGTGAAAGTTAAATATCCTTTTCATTTAGCTCTCTCCTTTTGCTATTATAATGTTTGGATAAGAAATATAATGTAATATCTATATAATATTAGTATAAACATTTATATACAATTAGTATATCATTTATTGTTGATTTGGATTATTTTTTCTGAAAAGTATGTCAATGATGATTAAATATTAATAGTGAATGAATAAGTGATAGTTTATAAAACTCATATATTGTCAGTGCATAAATCTTTTCCTAAAGAATGTAAGAAAAAAACTCTCTCCCTCTAAATCATCCCTAAATTTATAACATATGAGGGTAATCTTTAAACAAAAGGTGTTAAACTAAACTTTGGGAGGTGCTGACATAATTTACTTTAATAAAAATTAATATAAGAATATTTGCTTATTTGGACTTTACTCCTAGTATACCATATTTTTTAGAAATCCTTAGTGAGATTAAACAAAAGTTTTATCTTTTCTTCTCCATAATCATTATGATTAGCACAAATAAGAAAAAATGTTGTGACTATTTAAAGGTTATAAATATACAACTCTTATATTATTTGAACTTGACTCTTCACCGGTCGTATTTCTCCTGAGATTAAAGAAAAGATAGGCATAATATATTGTAATTTTTAGAAATTCTTAATGAAATTAAACAAAAGTTTTATATTTTCTTCTCTCTAATCAGTGTCATTAGCACAAATATGGAATATCTTTATCAAATTTTAAAATTATATTATTTACAATGATGACCGTTAAATATTTATGTCATATGTAACCATAAGAGAATACAAATTCAATAAAGAGAGGGAAGGTCACCTCTAAATCAACTTTTACAAATAGTGCATACTGCATACTACATTAAAAATACATATACGAATAATATGTCTTAGTAAGAACAAAAAAACAAGTGTGTCATGTAGGGATGACAATGGATACGGACGGGCACGGGTAGTAGCTATCTGCTACCCGTTTCAAATTAGGAGAATATTACTCATATCCGTCTATATCCATAGGGTACCCGTGTGCGAGTATTTGCGGGTATTTTTGGGTACTCGTGGGTTTCCTATATTATAAATGATTTTTTAATTTTTTTACTTTATGTTATGTTTCAAATGAGATGAAACTTAATTATTTTTGTACCTTTTGATTGAATATTTGACAAAAATGCTAAATTTATTGGTGTTTTCTATTTTTATGATTTTTTGTTCTCATTTTCTCAACAAAAAATATATATTTTCTTTGTAAAACATATGTGTTTCTACACATCTAATAATATTTGTAGAGTATTTTACCACCAAATTCAATAAAATATGTAAACAAAGTAAAAGGAAAAAAATATACATAGTGTAATGAATGTTAGAATAATGTACTTTTTAAATATAATATATTAATCATATAAATAACGGGTACCCGCGGACACGGGTACCATAATATCCGTACCCGCCCGTATGTACTACATGTATTTTAAAAATCGTTTATAATATCTGCGGTACCCATTTATAACTCGTACCTATGCTCGTATGAGTTTTACCTGCGAGTACGAGTTTTTTTGTCATCCCTACTAACGTGTACAAAAGTCAAGGACAAAAGTTATTAGTTTCAAATTTTGCATATACAAAATCATTTATTTATTATAGGCACCAAAATCCATATATCTAATTGGATTAAAAAACATATTTAAGTGAAGAATTCATAGTGTTTATTTGAGATTTGGTTTTTAGATAAGGAAGACAAAGAAAAAATTTAAGAGTCATATTACAAATATGGAAAAGAATTTTGTAAGGGAAAAGACAAGTTCTTAGTTTTATATTTATATTGGAGAATAAAAAGTCATATCAGTGTAAACTAAATGATAAAAATATCTTATCATTTTGGTTTTTTCTTGTTGTAATTTACGTAATTGTCTCTCTAGGATCCTAACCCTACAACTATATTATATTTCAAGCCTATTTTTCTCTATTATCTTTAAAAAACTAACTCCAAAAACAATAAATGTTCGATTCCTGATAGTAATACTTGTTGGGAGGATCATCCATATACCCGAAAGGAATTAATTCATTACCAAAAATATGAATAGATACTCTTAATAGTTCATAAAAAAACTCCAAAAACTAGAGATGGGAAGTACTTAAATTGTGTGAACCTAATAAGTAAGGGATAGTTATCATATGTGTCAAACGGTGTCTCACTCCATGTCTCAAGCCAATCAGAATGGGATATCGTTGGGAAAGGTGATCACAAATCCTTTAGACAAGAGACACAAAGCATACCAAGGGCATTATAGTCAATTCACAATCCCAACATACACACTTGATCATTGACTCCTACAATATAAAAGAGAGACTAAGAAACTGCAAGGAATCTACATGAACAAAGAAAATTCCTCAACCATCACCACCACAACCCAGAGACTATGGCATTCGATGACTTCTTCAGGATTTCTTGGAATAGTTTTGTGTCTAGCAATACCATTTTTTGTGCAGAACTCATTAAAATCACCATTGTAGAATTCTAATCCATTGTCTGTTCTAAGCTTCTTCATTTTCTTCCCTGTCTGGGTTTCAACAAGAGTTTTCCACTTCTTGAAAGTGGAGAAAGTCTCATTTTTATGCTGCAGAAAATAAACCCAAACTTTGCGAGAAAAATCATCAATGATGGTCATCATATAACGACATCCTCCATGAGAAGGAAATTTAGAAGGCCCCCAAAGGTCAGAATGAATATAATCAAGAATACCTTTGGTACGGTGAGTTGCAGTGGAGAAACTAACCTTTTTCTGTTTCCCAAAAACACAATGTTTACAAAAATCCAATTTACCAATGCCATGTTTACCAAGATGACCTTGTTTGCTTAGAAAGTGCATACCTTTTTCACTCATATGGCCCAGGCGCATGTGCCATAATTTGGTAACGTCATTATCATGCATTGAAGAAGATACAGCTGTTGAACCTGTCACAACAGAACCTTGCAAGACATATAAACTACCAATCCGGTTAGCTTTCAATAATACCATAGCACCTTTCAATACCTTTAGAACTCCACCTTCAGCTGAATACCTACACCCGAGAGACTCTAGGGTGCCAAGAGAAATTAAGTTCCGCTTCAAATCTGGAATATAGCGGACATTAGCCAAGGTTCTGACAACACCGTCATGAGCCTTGATCTGAATAGTACCTATTCCTGCAACTTTGCATTGGGTATCATTGCCCATCAAAACAACACCACTGTCAACATGTTCAAAAGTGGTGAATAAGTCCTTATAAGGACACATATGAAAAGTACATCCAGAATCAAGAATCCATTCTGTTTTACTCCTATTATTATAAGAGACAACAGATAAAAGAATATCACCGTCAGAATTGGCTTCAATATTAGCAGCTTCAGAGGATTGTTGAAATTTTCCCTTATCTTGTTTTTCTTGTTTTTTCTTTAAGATAAAACAATCAGGAATGTCATGCCCCGGTTTCTTGCAATAGCGACAAGTTTTGTTGGATTTGCGACCTCTGGATTTGGATCTGAACTTTTTATAATTGGTACTCCCTTTTTCTTGAGTTCTACCTCGAACACTTAAGCCCTCACCCTTGTCCACAGAATTAACTTCAAGATCAAATTTTTCTTTGGACAATAAATTAGATTTAACATCTTCAAAGGATAAGGTATCATTATTTCCATACAACATGATTTCTTTGAAGTGCTTATAGGTAGAAGGTAAAGAGACAACCAACAAAACAGCTTTGTCTTCATCTTCAATATTAATATCAATATTTTGCATATCCATAATAATAGAATTAAACTCATCAAGATGAGTTTGAATAGGAGTACCTTCAACCATACGAATGGTGTATAACCGTTCTTTGAGACGAAGCTTGTTTGCGAGGCTCTTGGTCATGTATAAAGTTTCTAACTTCAGCCACAAAGCCGCAGCGGTTTCTTCATTGGCAACCTCACGAAGAACCTCCTTCGACAAACAAAGTTGAATTGTTGAAAGCGCCTTTTCATCCAACTCGTCCCATTGATCATCGGTCATGGAAACTGGTTTCTTTGACTTCCCATCTAAAGCTTTCTTTAATCCGCTCTGGATAAGAACGGCCCTCATTTGGACTCGCCAAATAGAAAAGCTAATTTTGCCATCAAACTTCTCAATGTCAAATTTTGCAGACATTTTGAAATTCTCAATTTAGTAAGAGCTCTGATTCCACTTGTTAAGGTTAGAGCACAATGCGGAAGCACAGGATTGAATCAATTGAGAACAAAAGAGAAGCAAGTAAAGGATAAAGAAAATAACACACAAGATTTAACGTGGAAAAACCCCTCAGTGTGAGAGGAAAAAAACCACGGGCGATCAAGAGCAAAATTCCACTATGTAAAAAAGAAGAGTACAAGAAATCCTCTTATAATGATGAGGACAAATGACAATATTTTTCTCACAAATACTCTCTCAAATGGAACAAGAATTCTCACCAAGAATGCACTCACAATATATGTGTAAATGAAAGAGATGTTGTGTGTTGTGAAGATGATTTTGAAGCTCTCTATATGTGTCCTTTTATAGGCAAGCAAAGTCTTGGTATCTTGGATATGAAGCATTGGATGCTTGGAAATAAAGCCATAAAAGTGACATAAAATGCCTTTAAAGAGAGCCATAAAATAGTCATAAAATTCTTTTAAGGCATAGAAATGAGAGGCATCTAACAGCAAGAATTAAACTAAATCGTTCATGAATGGTTAGGTTCATTTTAATTCCACAGTTTTAATGTTTTTTTATAAAATAAATTATGCATAAATTAAAAGTTCAAAAAATATATTATAAAAGACGTTGTTTGTCCATAAAAAAAACATACCTATTATTATTATTAATAAAAAATTAAAACATGTAATTGCCCTTCTTAGTAATATATATATATATATATATATATATATATATATATATATATAACTATTATTATGAAGAAAAAAGCAAATGACTATATATATAATAGTACAATTCACAATTAATATCTAGTAGTAACATATATAATAGTGCAATTCACAATTATTAACATTCATAACAATTTAGTAACATATACAACATTACAATTCACAATTAGTAACCTATATAGCCAATATACAAATAACAATTTATGGGATATGTTAGTTTCAAATCTAGTACCACGAAAGTTAGAAGATATATTATAAATCATCATGATATTGAGAAAATATTACATATATATATATATAAGAATTTAGTAAGCAGTAACATATATCATACTCACCTAATAATAATTTATTAACATATATAACACTATAATTCATACAAAATTGATAATTTAAGCCACAAAATTGGTTGAATAATTCAAACAAGAATACGACATTGCTCATAGTATCTATTTCTTTAATACACAGTTCTCAGTTTCAACTATTTCTAAAACTATGATCCGAACCGAACATAAAGGTTCCTTAAAAAAATAATCGAACCAAACCATATCTTGTGGTTTGGTTCAGTTCGGTTCTATCGATTCCGTGGTTTATTCTGTAATCGGTTACACCCCTCATTTTTTTCAAGAAAAATTTCTATCCCTCGACAAATGTCATTCCGAATAATTGAACTTTAAATTTTCTTCATGTTTGAAAATCCAACCAAAATCTTATACAACTTGATCAACTATTTGTTGGTGGATAGAATATAGTTAAATTATAGTGGAACATCTTTTTGTAGTTTTGAAAGCAATTTCTTCTAGAAAACAAAATAGTAATATTTTTTAATTTAAAATTAAACTTTTAAAATGTCCATTGTTAACATTTTCATTTAATAAGATAATTCAAAAGTATCCCTAAACTTTACATAATATATTATTAAATCATTGGTTTCAAAAATAAGTAAGAAAATTTTCTTTAAAAAATATTTTTATCAATCTCAGTCATACAATATTTTGATTAGCTATTTGAGAGGATATAAAAACTAACTTATGCCCAAATTTGCATTCTTCCGAGTTTAAAATACATATAATGTTTATAAGAGATAATTGCTTAGGAATATTTGGAATTTCTTCATAGATTTGTTATGTTAAATTTTCTATTATGTTTCTTGGAAATTTAAATATAAGAAAATAGCTTATTTTTATATTTAAAATTTATATATTTTCTAACGATTCCGTACATTATTTATGTATAAATCATAATCCCGCCCTTATAAAATTATGGTCAAGATCCGCTACTGTGGGTATGTGTAAAATCTATGTAGTGATAGTGTAAAGTTTTTTTACACTGTCAGCATATCATGCCCCATTAATTTGTATTACTTTTGTTTGAGAGTCAACATTGGTTAACAAATCAATGGTGAATGATTTGTTGATCGTGCGAAAACCCCTTACATTATCAATGTATACATATTAAATCCAGATAGTAGTACCATAAAACCTTTTAGGAGGGCAAAATTAAGGATGAAGTGACATGTGACAATTGATGATGTGAAAGTAGTTTATTTGTTATATAGTTAATAGAAATATACATTATAAAAATGTGATTATGTCGTGTGGGTAGATACATAGTAATACCAACCATGAAACCTTTTAGGAGAGAAAAAATTAAGGATGAAGTGACATGTGAAGTAATGATGTGAAAAATCTCAACCCATAGGTTTGATTATGTAGTGTGGGTAGGTAGATATAGTAGTATTGTTAAAACTATTTCATATCGGCTAGTTAAATCGGTCCCAATACCGGCACAATATAATAATTATACCGATCAAAATTGGTTAAAACTAGTCATACTAGCCGGTTTTCAATTGAACCGTACCGGTCATACCGACCGATTTTTATTTAAAATTATTTTTATTGAAACTAAAATATATTGGTTTTTATTGATTTTTCAACATTAATGTTGATATGTTATATATGTATATCTAATTTTGCTGGTATGCGGTTTAATTAATTAACCATTGGTTGAACCATTATACCACTATACCATTACCTTAACTGATTTGATGACTGATACAATATTAATAACATTGGATAATAGTGTCATGAAACCTTTAAGGAGAGACAAAAATAAAGAGGATGTGACATGTGACAAGACATGATGAGTAAAAAGTTTTTTTATTATAAAGTTAATAAATTATTAAAATATACATTGTAAAAATGTGATTATGTAGCATGAATAGATACATAGTAGTATCATGAAACCTTTTTGGAGGGGAAAAATTAAACAATAAATTACAAGTGACAAGCGATGATGTAAAAAATGTTATTTTATTATTATAGTTAATATAAATATACATTGCAAAAATTTGATTATGTAGTGTGAGGAGATACATAGTGGTACCATGGAACCTTTTAGGAGGAAAAATTAAGAAGGAAGTGACATGTGACAAGTGATGACGTGAAAAATCTCAACCTATATGTTTGATTATGTAGTGTGGGTAGGTGTAAAGTCTCTACAATGACAGTGTAAAGTTGTTTACATTGTCAACATATCATGCACCATTAATTTGTATTACTTTTGTTTGAGAGTCAACGGTGATTAACAAATCAATGATGAATGATTTGTTGACCGTGCGAAAACCCTTACACTGTCAATGTATACATATTAAATCCAATTAGTAGTACCATGAAACCTTTTAGCAGAGCAAAATTAAGGATGAAGTGACATGTGATAAATGATGATGTGAAAGTAGTTTATTTGTTATATAGTTAATAGAAATATACATTGTAAAAATAAGAAATGTACTGTTTAGTAGCATAGGAATATAGGGTTGGTGTGTGATTGGAATGATATGTTGGATACTTATATTTTTGGAAGACTGGTAAAATGGGTTACCTTAGGTGTTATGTTCTGTTTTGTGTTATGTTTTTTTGTATTGGGGTACCCTGTTGTAAGGATGAAATTAACTTCTGATACTCTAGGAACACAAGTTTTACTTTACTTGGAAAAACTATAAGTTATTTGTATGTATGCAACTAAAACTAACTAGAAATTGCATTCCCATAGATAGATCATAGTTATTATGTAGTTGTTTGTAAAACATGTTATATATGACTTTTAGTCATGACATTTGGTGGATATTATCACATGTGCTTTTATTAGGTTGCTTTAGAATGACAAAAGTATTGATAAGTAAATATATATACTTAGTCATTAAAATAAGGACAATTGATTCTTGGAAATAAATTATTTATTCACATAATTATAGAAAATGAACTTGAATTGTTGAAGTCTTAAAAATATATTGTTATGTCATTTGGGCCATGGTTTTTAATTAGAAACTCATATTTATTAAATGTATCCACAATAAATAAAATCTATGAAGGAAGAAATTCATAGTCATAAATAGTTGTTGAGAAATAAATTCTATAAAAACATTTTTATTTATTTATTTATTTCACAAAAGAATCGGGTTGTTACAAGAAGGACTAAGAACTGTAGTTCGATGCAAGGTTTTTGTAGTAGAATAAGTGATTGTCATTTGAAAGAAAAGACCATGTGTACTGAGAACTAGGAGTAGAATAGTTCAATCATGTGGCCGAAAAGATGTGTGCAGATTAGAGGTGGTGATTACAAGAATTCCAGGAAAGTACACAATACCTAAAAACATATAGGATAATGTAGACCCATTAGGCATGGAAGATCACTCGATGGATGGCGAGAACCAATTTGAGTAATTAACTGCTTTATATTAAGGAGCAAGATATTCGTCGAGGTGGAGATTGTTGTGCAAATGACTCATACTTAAGTTGAACAAGATCGTATTCTCGAAGCACTAAACAATGCGAAATTATAGAGGACCACGACCAGGGCATAGTGGCAATCACAATCGTGTACTTAAGGTATGTGTGTCACCCATGGCCATATTGGCGGTAAATTAGATGATAGGAAACGATACATGATCAAGTTGTGTATGGGCTCGTGGTCGTGATTATGGCTGCCACTGATAGAAATCAACATTCTACAGATAGATTCTAGAAACTGTTTATAAACTTATAGGTTTATGTATTGGATTGAGGTAAGGTCTATATGTACATGTGTTCTATATATCCTAATTGAGCAAAGCGAGGTGTGAGTGAGCCATGCTAGAGATGAGCGGTGCATGCTTGAATTATTCTTGAAAGAGTGTTAGAGCTTGTAATTCGTAACTCTAATATTATATTGGTAGCCACTCAACGGGACTTAGGCAAATATTGACCAAACCTTATTAACAAATCTCTTGTATTCGTCCCTTCTCTTTATTCTCTACTCAGTTATTTGATTGCTAGTTATCAATGTTGCACAATGGTCGCTTCCGCTACACTAATAATTAGTATCATAGTCAATTAGACATGAAATATCATACCCGCTCTAAACATGGGCAGGGTGGGCTTGCGGATCGTGCTAAATAAAAAAATCTAAAATCATCTAGTACATGGTTAGTGTAATTCTCAACTCTTTCTAAATTACTATGAAACTACATGTTATTTACATCATTATGAAATCCAATTCTCAACAATTTCTATATCTTTAAACATTGTAAAAGAACAATGTATGTTTTAATCAAACAAATATATATTTAAACACAAATTGTTCATAATCAATAACCATCACAATTAGCATTGTAGAGTCTCAATCTAAATGTCAAATACAAAAAATAGATATAATAAGAACAAAAGTTAAGTGTCATCAATTTATCATTGCATGACCATATTCATATCAAGAACAATAGATGCTTCTTGCTCCTTATCCTTAATCAATCACCATTGGCCATGAATACAAATCACTATCACCATCATCTACATATAACCATTCAAAGAAAACAATTAAATGCACATGTAAATTGTGATTCAACATAATTTAAATGTTAATTTAAATTAATTACCATTTTCAGCAAATCCATACAACCAATTGCGAGAACAAATCAAAACTTGAATATTTTTTGATAAGATACAACTCCTATATTTGCTAAAGACATGTGCACCAATGCTATATGCATATTCATATGCAACATTAGTAATGAGAGTACTTAGCAAGTCACGAGCCATTAATGATAAATCGGGAAAACAAGATGCGCTAACCTACCACCATTTCAAGACATCTAAATCTTCATCTTCATTGAAGTAAAACTCCCAAATTGGTTCTTCCAAGTGTTAAGGTTCCATCTCAAAACCAAATGGCAATGAGAGGAGTAGCCCAACAGGTATTTAAACCATTCCCGAGACAATGATGTAGGCGATGTGAGACTTACTTTCGAACATGCCCCCTCCACATAAGTCTGTCGGATCAGGCGAATGGTTACCTTTGACCCATAACTAAAGGGCATATTTTGGCCCATGACAACTATAAAGAAGTTGGGCCCTGACTTTGATACCATGTTAAGGTTCCATCTCAAAACAAATTGGCAATGACATGAGTAGCCCAACAGATATTTAAACCATTCCCTAGACAATGAGGTGGGCGATGTGGAACTTACTTTCCAACACCAAGTATGCATCTAGTTGAGACTTTCCAGCTTGACTTACGAGATGTTGATTATGTTTTGTCAACTCCTATAAATTTGATAACAATTAACAAACAAATCAAAAAATAGAAAACAATTAAAATATCAATGGACAAAAGCAAATAAACTTACATCAAACATTCATTTTTTGTTGGAACTCGACAAACTTGGAATTTGAGGGATTGTAGTTGTATTGCATATTTGAACAATTAAGTTAGAAGAATTGCTGCTTGCATACTTTTAAAAAAGCATGTGCAACTTTGAACTCACATGTTCTACTTTTTGACTAGCAGTATAATCATTAACTTCTGAGAAACAACACTTCAACATGCCTAATTTCATTCATGGGTCTAGAACCGCTCACATAACAATCACAACACTATAATCATCCCAATATTTGTTAAACTTCACAATCATCTTCTAACCCATCTTCTTTAAGACTTCATCTTCATCATTTAAACTTTTAAGAAAAACACATTGAATTTTCCAAACTTGCATGAAATATAAGTTAGCATTGGGATAGGATGTACCAAATATTAATTCGGTATTTGAAAGAATGGACATAAGAAATCACAAATTCTTTGTGCTCTAGTCCACTCTTGTACCGAAGTTGAATTCCATCTGATAGGCATATCTAATTTCAAGTCAACTGAATTGTCAATACCTCCAATGTCTTCAACATATTTTCTAAACATGTTCTTCCTTGTTTCTGAACCTTTCAGATACTTGACACTATCTCTAATTTTCTGCAAGGCATCACTAGCTACTGTTAACCCATCTTGAACAATCAAATTTAGAATGTATGCAAAACAATGCACATGAAAAAAATTCTCCATCGGCCACCAACCCATTCTTCTCAACAAATTTGTTCTTCAATGTAGTAACTAAGGTGTCATTGAAAGTTGTATTATACAAGGTTAAAGAAAAAAAAAATACTTTCTTCAATTTTCCACTCCTTCAAAATTTCCAATATCATTGCACACATTCTAAAACCATAACGAGGAGTAGGCATGTGACAAAAGTTGGGAACTTTGCTATTCAATTTCCAATCTTTGTCGACAAAATGAGCTATCAAACATAAGTATTCTCCTTCTCACGCATGTAAATTCTTATCACATTTGCCTTTGTAGTATTTCTAAAAATAGGAAGACAATATGGGTTCAAGTACTTCACCCAAGCTCTAATATTTTTATAATCAACAACATTAAATGGAAAATCATGCTCAATTATCGTAGAAGCACACATCTCACGTGATATCATTTGATCTATCACATTAGACTTCAATCTTGCTTTCCCATCTATTATCATTTGACCAACATTTTCAAACTTAATTTTTTGTAGTCATTCATGTGACGATTCATAGAATTTGTCCCATATTTAGAACCACTAGCTAAGTACCCTTTCTTTCAAGTTATACATTGAACCTTTTTAATCCCACCTTCCAACTTCTATATTATTGTGAAAAACTGTTGTTACCGTAGCTTGCAACAATTACAAATGGCACGAAATAATACTTATTGGCTGAGTCACGACCAGGCCGCTCTCTTTAAGACGTTTCGTGGCACTGCCCAAAATGTGCAAGTAGACTATCAACCACACCGTCCCCAGGATAAAACAACGCAGATCTCTGTTATCGAATTCTTACTACACTGTAAGAACCGATCTCGAATACACCCACCACAATATGGCTACCAGTGCCAATTCTCGAAATTACCCACAATATGGCTACCGTGCCAATTCTCTTCCCACAATATTGACTACTAGTGTCAGTTCTCGAAATGTCCACAATATGGCTACCTGTGCCAATTTTTCTCCCAATACTCACTACCAGTGTCAGTTCTCAAAATGTCCACAATGTGGTTGCATGTGCCATTTCTTAGTGTCACGGAAAGAAAGGGAGGGAAGTTTGCCGGAAATGCATCGGTGGAAAATATGAGGGAGACATAAAAAGTTGAATGAAAGCGCGTTCAACTTGGGGCAAGAAAATATGAAGGGAAAAGACTTCTATTTATAACTTGGGATTTTTCCAAGTTCCTCATCTCTGCAATGTGGGAAATGAGAGTTGTTTTTTCAAAACTCTTTTATGTGGGACTTGGGTGTTTTTTATATTTCACTCCCAAAAGTTCTCACTAATGGTTTTCAACAAAACATTTCCAAGAATCCCTCACTTGAAATTAAAAACGATTTCCGAGAATATTTATGTTCTCAATAAGATTGTGCATAAACAAAGGTGTCATGCGACTTGAACCTTTGCATAGTGAGTAAGATCCAGATTTTACTAGAGTGACTCGTAGTCTTGAACTCTATCTCTAGCATCAAACCACACACAACCTTTTCAAAGGTGTATTCTATAAAGTCTGTGCATTAAAGGTCATGCACGTCTATCCCAGTATAGTGAACGCTCTAGAAATTTATGCCCCAAAATTTTATAGGAAGCGTCCCCCACTTCCTCATTCACATAGGTGAGTCTATCAAGAGTACTCCTATAACATATGTACTTCACTCCAATTGGAGTATAGATCTCATTAAGAGTTTTCACTCATCCTTACATATGCTACAGGAATCATGTTGCTCATAATTTTATAGCATGTTCATTCTCATATCACTTCACAACTTGTTATTACCCATTGAACCTACTTGGGATCTCCAATCAGTTAGGTCGGGTTACCATCATGAGTGATCCTCGTTCTAAGGGCAATAGTCTCATACTCTTAAAAGTATTATGGACTTTCTCTCTAGCTAGTCCTTTCGTTAAAGGATCTGTTAAGTTATTCACAGTGCGTAAATGATCCACTCTAACAACTCATGTAAAGAGTAACTCTCTAATGATGTTGTGCTTACGACGTATTTGTCGCTTCTTACCGTTATAAAAACGGTTCTCAATTTTTTTGCAATAGCCGCGATACTATCACAATGGATCAACATAACTGATATATATTTTTCCCATAGGGGAATCTCTACAAGCAAACTTCTCAGCTAACTTGTTTCTTTATTAGTTGTTGCTAATTCTATCATCTCAACTTCCATGGTGGATTGAGATAACATAGTCTGTTTCTTGTTAGACTCTAGATAGTCCATCTCATCATTTATGGCTTCTCGCCATAAATCAACATCCAAAGAATTCAAAAACTTCTTGGAGAGTTGATGTATTATCCTCCAATATATAGACCATATAATCAGGTCTATACTCTCTAATAATTATTGCTCTCTTACTTCTTCTAGTTTCTATTTCAAAACTTTCATTTTCTATCATTATCTCTAATCACAAGTATGTGACTAGTTGATGTGCCCCCACTATTCCTCAATTTAAAAAGGAATTTCTTCTCATTAAAGACAACATCGTTAGACTCAATGATAATTTTGCGTTAAGGTCGTAATGCTTATACACAATACTGTTTATATCGTACCCAATGAATATACATTCATAGGCTCTTTGAGTTTAACTCTATAGGGCCATACCATCAGAAAGGGTTTCATGAGCAATTTTATGTATCTCATAGGACTGAGATTCTAATGATTTATTATCAGTCATTTGATACTTGAGGTAGTGATAACATCATATATATATATTATCTTAACTTCCTCGGTATCATATTTCTTTATTTCTCAAGTGCATACCAAATTAATTTGGCATACTTGTATGGGCTGTAGTAATCATACAGATCATCACACAACCCATTCAGAATGAAGTTCTTACATAAGTAATCACTTTCATTCCACAGAGCTATTTCAATAGTCAGTTTATCCCTTTCCTCTTTTTCAGCCTCATCCGACACCACTGGGATGTCGGTTTTCAAAACTAAGGAAACCTTTCTCATAGTGAGAAAAAATTCCATCTTATGTTGCCAATTTTTGCAATTTGTTCCGTCAAACCAAAATGGCTTGTTCAGGTCATAGCTGCTCGGTCTAATAATATTATCTACGAATCCTATTATAGTTGAAACGTCTTAAAATTGTTGTTACCATAGCTTGCAACAATTAAAAATGGCACGAAATAATACTTACTGGCTGAGTCACGACCAGGTCGCTCTCTTTAAGACGTTTCGTGGCACTGCCCAAAATGTGCAAGCAGACTATCAACCACGTCGTCCCCAGGATAAAACAGCCAAGATCTCTGTTATCGAATTCCTACTACACTGTAAGAACCGATCTCGAATACACCCACTACAATATGGCTACCAGTGCCAATTCTCGAAATTACCCACAATATGGTTACCCGTGCCAATTCTCTTCCCATAATATTGACTACTAGTGTTAGTTCTCGAAATGTCCACAATATGGCTACCTGTGCCAATTCTTTCCCCCAATACTAACTACCAGTGTCAGTTCTCGAAATGCCCACAATGTGGCTGCCTGTGCCATTTCTTAGTGCCACGGAAAGAAAGGGGGAGAAGTTTACAAGTTTGTCGGAAATGCATCGGCAGAAAATATGAGGGAGAAAGAAAAAGTTGAATGAAAGTGCATTCAACTTGGGGCAAGAAAATATGAAGGGAGAAGGCTTCTATTTATAACTTGGGATTTTTTCCAAGTTCCTCATCTCTCCAATGTGGGACTTGAGAGTTGGTTTTTTTTTTCAAAACTCTTCTATGTGAGACTTGAGAGTTGTTTTTTCAAAACTCTTCTATGTGGGACTTGAGTGTTTTTTATATTTCACACCTAAAAGTTCTCACTAATGGTTTTTGAACAAATGATGTTCCAACAAAAACTCCCAACATGTAGCTTATTTCTGTTGCATTTTACATACTAGGTGAATGGTTCTCATTATGTTCAACTTCATGCTCATTCTCATTCTCCATAAACTCATGTTCAATATCATCATCATTATTTGTGATACTTGCTTCAACTTCAACATGTTCAATACATAAAAGGGAACAAAGTCTCAATTATTTATACATAAAAGGGAACAAAGTATCAAGTACTTATGCAATATACATAACTATTTGATCCAATATACATACACAAGGTCAAAATGCATTAGGTGAAAGTCATACAAGGATATTCACACTTTTATCTTCCACATGATTCTTCAATCTTGTAAATTATTTACATAAGAGATGTCTAATTTCCATTAGAACATAACAGAATTAGAGAACATTGTGATTGTATTCTAAATAAATAAAAAATAGTATTCATTTCAAACCTTGGTCCGATGTTGTTGTCATTAATGGTACGCGTTGTTGCCATTGTTGAATTGTCGACATCATCATCTGGGTTGTCATTATTGATTCAATCTCGTTACCATAGAAGTTGCATATGTGTTCAATGTGTTTGAGACTAAGAGTAGTGTTCTTGTTATGTTCCTTCTCTAATTTCTAAATCTTCAGAAGTTGTGGATGTGGATTTTTCTATGTCCCTTCTCTTATGGTTACGAATAGGCCTCCTTAATTGGGCCTTTTGGCCATTTTTTTAATGATGTCCACGGGTCACGCTGCCCATCCATTTGAAATGTCTGTGGGCAAAAAGGCATATTTGGTGGGCATTGTAGGACAAATGAGCATATTTTCCATGCCATGCCCGCCCATAACATACGGGCAGACCCCATGGGCTTGACCCAAATTGGCAATGATATTCATGGTAGATAAGTTCAACAAAAATGATAAGTTTGGATTGTGACAACGTAGGGTGAATGATATATTGGATGGGAAATGTTTATTAATGGCACTAACGAGAATAAACTGGATGAATCCATAACCCCATAAGTTCATGTATTGGATTGGTACCTAGGTGAAGATAAGGATCAAGGTGAAGCGTTAGGCTCTAAGACATGTATCGACAAAATGTCCCTCTCGTTGTTAGAGAGGATGATATTCTCTTAGATGAGAAGTGGTGAATCATTATATTTTTCCATGATGTCATAGAAAATGATATGTAATTGGTAGAGGATCCACAATAAGACAAGAGAGTTAGTAAAATGTAAGACGCATAGCATTGACAAAGAGACATGGTATAACAAGAGCCTATTAAATATATGCAGGTGTAATATGGATGCATTGAAATATATGCAGGTGTAACACGAGCACATTGAAATAGACGCAAGCGTGACATGGGCGCATTGAAATAGATATAGTCGTAACATGGGTACATTGGCTTGGTGCAAGGTTTGTAACATGAATGCTGACTAACTTTGATCAGAGTGTAATACGAGCATTGACTTGAATACAAGTTTTGAATCAAAGTGGTTATTGGTTTAACTTTTATTACTATAACCAACCAATTTATGTAATCTCTTAACTAATCCCTAAAGTTTTGATTATTAACAAAAATTAAATTTGAATAGAAAAATAAAGTCGAAACTACGTATTAAAAATGTTTTAAATTTGAATAGTAATCAATTCTTTACGACTTGTCAAAGGAATCAATTCATGGACAGAAAAGTGAAAACAAAGGACAAATGTTTTGTTTGAATGGATAAATCCAAATCTTTTATAAAAACATTTTTAAATAAGGTCAACAGTTCCAATGTCTAAGCTCGTTCAATGAGTCAACATGTCTAAAGTACTAAGCCCCTCTAAGGATCAATTGTGTCCAACAACATGTGTGTTTACAAAAAAACACATCTAATGACATGTGTGTCCAAGAGACAAATGTGCCCAATGAACAATGTGGAGTAAGTAGAGCTGACAATAAACTGAACCAACTTGATATTCGTTGGAAATTCGACTCGTTATTTAGTTCGATAAACATGGTTCATGAACCAAATAATCCGAACTTGAGCAGGATATTCAGCCCGTTAAATAATCGAGTCGAACTTGACTTGGATACAGTTCGAATTTTTTGTCTCTTCTTCTGTGAACAAAAGTGTTGTTATGCCCTTTTGCAAGTGATGCACTAATAATATACACACACATATATATATACACATATATATATATAAACTAATTTTTTATTTTTATTATACCTTGACTCATGCATTATTTTATATGTTTAATGTTATTATATATATATATATATATATATATATATATAAATAAAGAATGTTATATTTATATATATATACACAAAACCTTTTGTAGTATATTTAAAAATGAATTAATTATTTGAGTTGTCCAAACGAACCAATTCGAACTAAACCAAACTGTTCAAGAACTTCAATCGAGCCAAACTCGAGCTAAAAAATAACTCGAGTCGAGTTTCGAGCTGAACAAAGCCTTATTAAGCTGAACCGAGCTGAACTGAGCTACACTCTAGTTCAACTCGGTTTGGCTCATTTCCAGCCCTAGCAGGAATTCTTTGTGACATCATAAAAATACTCGGAAAGACTTACGCTGAAGGGAAACATGCTCTTATAGGGAAGAAATCAATGGAGGAGTTGGTTAAAGATAATTATGGATTGTACAAGATAGATTTCATAAGGAGCGAGATATTCGCCAAGGTGAAGATTGGTGCATAGATTTCCTAATGAGCATGATATTCACTAAGGTGAAGATTTTTGTGCAAATGACTCATAATCAAGTGAAATACATGCATAAAGTGTTGAAGGTAGCACGTGCAAACAGAAGAAGGGGGTGAATTGTATTTGTTAAGTTTTAAAAAATTATTCCTTACTAGAACTTTTCATAAGAAAATATAAAGTGATGACACATATAAACTATTTTAAATGTTAACTCACAATAAGTTCAAGTCTTCATGGTTAGAAATAATTGAAACGAGTAAAAAAGTTAGGGATAGAGAAAAAACACAATTTTTTATATTGGTTCACTCTCAATAGTTATAATTAGTATCTTCTCAGATAATAATTTCCACTACTTCTAAAATAGCTTGCAAGTATTCAACATCTCTTTAGGTAAGTATTCCTTCTTACACCAAGCTTCTCCAGACTCTAAGAAGTACGTACTCTTTCTATACCAAACCTCAGTAGGTTCAAAACTAAACTAAGTATTCTTTACTTACCAAGTTTTTCCACGAAACAATAACTCAACGGAGTTGGTTTGTCGATCTTTACTAATTCACCATGTGAGTATATGAATATGTAAGATCACTTAAGTTTAGGATTCACTAAGAAACAAATCTTAATAAGTTGTAATTCTATACAAATAGAATTTCTAAACAAGAAAGTATTGTTACAAAGTTTCTATATACTTGACTTGTATTTTCTTATATTACTGTATTTCATCTATCTAGATGTTCTTATTCCTTTTATAAACCAACTTAATCTACTTCAAATAATGTCTCAATGGTCTTCAAAGTGTCCACTAAGAGTAAAAATTAAATACATTGGTTCATTAAATCTTGATATCGAGAAGAAAGTTATTGCATGAATCGACTGTGTCTTGAAAATGTCTAGTTTCACTTTAATTATATTAGATTTAGTGTATCTTGTTTATATATATATATATATATATATAGATGTGTGTCTTTTATCTTCATCATTAACTTTAGACATTAATAAGATTTCTTCCATTTGCTTAGATATTTCTGGTTATTTCTTTGTGTGAGCATATTTATATTTGACCATCTTCAAGTTGTTTAGAGAATAGAACACATCATTTTCAAGAGTACTAAGTTTCTCTTACCAAAAAATAAAGTATATAATAATTGAAGATGTACACGGTTGTGTTCTCGAAGCACTTGAAGATGTACAATTACCAAGAAGAACACAACCAAGGCATAGTAGCTACCACGATCACGTACCTAGGGCATGACCTGACCCATGACCATGTGGGTGATACATATGATGGTAGGGAGTGATAACGACTAGCACGTTGGTCGTGTCATACATGAAAAGATATTGGCATTTTGAAGATATATTCTAGAAATTGTTTATGAGCATTTAAGATTATGTATTGGCTTTCAATTCCAAGACTATATATACATGTATTGTTTTTAACCCTAAATGAGATGAGTGAGATGTGAGTTTGTCGTTTTAGAAATAATGAGCAGTGCATGATTTAGTTATGCTTGAGAGAGTGCTACATCTTATAATCGTAATCTCTAATAATATATTGGTGATTGCTCAATTCTCATAATGACGTAAGTATAATTAGTTGAACATTGTTAGCAAATTATTTGTGCTCTTCTCTTTACTTTATGTTATTATTTTTGTTTGCTTGTTACTAAAATTGTAAAACAATAGTTTTCGCTCCATCAATAGGGCAACACCAAAAAATTGTATATTAGAGGAGCGCTCACTTTTTTGCTTCCCATAAGTCTTTATTGATCTTCCACTACGGAACATATTGTCATAAAAACTAAATTAGCTCCATAAACAAATCAGTTTCAGGATTTGGCACTTGGGGTTATGTGCTTAGGGTATGAAATGATCTTTCACCATAAAAATGGTAGAAATTGAATATAAACACCATGTGCATAGAATTTAAGGGTTTTGTGTGCTATGTTGGATGAAGATTACGGTTATCCCTAATGTCTCATCCTATAGTCGGTGTACACCCGAGAGTGGCCCCCACACATGATGTTGATTCTTCCTTTAATTTTCTTGGTCAAACTTGGGAATAGATGCTTCAAGGTCATGTGTCGAACATTTGGTCCAACCCAGTGATGTCGATCAAAACCCTTTGGTTGATCATAAGCATCGAGATATCCATATAGCACATAAATTTAGCCAATAAAGAATGTTGTAAAGGTGGTGTAAGAAGAATACTGATCACCTGTCCTAAAATCTGTTCTAATTCTTTGTCCCCACCTATTAAAAATTGACACATAAATAAATAGAATTTTTTTAAACACAAAATAATACATTTTTATATTACTTGTTCGCAGTTGATTAGACCGGAACAGAATTTGGATACAGTGTGTGGGACAGATTCTCCATCCGTGCAAGAGATGTGATTATTTGATAACATCAGTTCTCTTTATATCTTATGTCTCTTATGCATGCCAATATGTTCTGTTGGTGTGCACCCTTGAGGCAATCACATTTTCCATGTATCTTGCACATCATATCATGTTTATCACATTATTATTGGATAATAACTAAATGATTTAATATATATAAAAGTTTTTTACACTGTCAGTAAATCGTTTACCATTCACATGTTAATCATTAATGACTCTCAAACAAAAGTAATATAAATCAATGGTGGATGATATAATGACAGTATAAAAAACTTTACACTAATGGTGCATGAATTTTAAACTCATGATTAAAAAAGACATATTATCTCTTATTTATATAAGAGGAGTGATCCACTTAATTAATTATAGGGAAATCCAATGGTTTGAATTAGTAAGTAGATCTAAACTATTAGATGTCCATAGAATTGATGACTATGATAAAGAGTAAGTTTTAAGTAAGTGAATCTCCACTCTTTATATAAATAATTAATAAAGTAAATACTATATATTAGAGTAATCAACTTATTATTAATTTAGTTTAAGCTTCATGTATAAAGTTGTGTAATCAATGTATTTTGCGGTTCACTTGCTGTAGTTAGTTGCTTATTGTTAGTAGCAGTTAGTGACAGATATAACTGCCAAAGTAATTGCCTCAACAACTTAGCTTTTCTATAAATAGAAGCATAGTCTCTTCCATTGAATGTAATTAGAAAAACAGAATTCTACTCAATAAGAAATTCGATTCTCTCTTTCTTCTCTTCTTTTAATTTCTAAGTTTTACATGGTATCAAGAGCTTTTCATGGCTAACGCCACTATTGATCCTTCTTCCATGGATTCTCCACCAAATCTCTCTTCTACTGCACCGTTTCAAGCTCTTTCCCAGACTATTTCTCTTCCTCTTCCAATCACAAAACTCAAAGAGAAATATTACTTAACCTGGAGCCAGTTCATGCTAGTTGTTCTCAAAGCGAATCGCGTTCTTAGGTTTGTCCTAAATCCTGATTTTCCACCAAAATTCCTTCATGAATCACATCATGTTCAACATCATGTTAATCCTGCGTTATTGAGTTGGGAGGAACAAGATCAGAATGTATTTTCGTGATTTTTGAATTCTATCTCAGATTTGATAAGACCTCGTGTTGTAGGATGCACCTCTTCTTTTCAACTCTGGCATGAATTGCACTCTTTCTGTAATGCTCACACTAAAGCACGAATTCGCCAACTTAGGGCACAACTTCGTAGCGTTTCACAGGGTTCCAATTGCATCTCTGATTATTTTTCAAAAATCAAGATGTTGACTGATTCTCTTGCTTCAATTGGAGCACCAATTACCTTGGATGAACATGTTGATTTTGTACTAGATGGACTCAATGAAGAATTTCATCTTCTCATTACTACCATTGAAAGGATAGACGCATCATCCTTCTATTAATGAGTTAGAACAGTTTCTTCTCACTTTTGAATCCAGGTTAGTGAAAAATAAACACAAAACTGTGTCTGATGCGTTTTCTGCTAATGTTGCTACTACTGAACCTTCTCCTACTCAATCCCCTGCTTTTGTGACCAACATTGCTCCTTTTCCACCATCACATCCACCTTATCGTGCACATTTTCCCTCAATGCCCTCATTTCATGGTCCTTCTAATCAGACACATGGGGGATATCGTGGAGGGGGACGTTTTGGCAGACGTGGTCGTGGTGGTAGGTCATCAGGTAGAACCTCAGTATACTTCTGTGAGTATTGCAACAAACATGGTCATGATGTGACCTGGTGTTATTTTGCACCCTATGATACTTCCTATACAATGCCTTCTGCTTATGGTCATAACTACAATGCTGCACATCAGTTTTCAGACCCATATGCTTCCTTTGGTCATCCTCCAGTGCCACATAACCTTGCTTATGGAGTGCCTTCTCATTATACAAGACCAAGAACTTCTCTTTACTCCTACAATCAACCAAGACCTTCCTACAATCCACATTCTTCAAATCATTATCTGTCACATCCTAAAGGTACTGGTAGACCTGATTCTTCCTATGCTCATCAACCACCTTATGCAATGAATGTGACCATCACCATCCAAGATTTCAACAAAACATCCATATGGTATCCAGATTCAGGTGCCACAAATCACCTAACTGTTGATCCATCATTGATAGCTGATCCTACATAGCAGTTTGCCTCAGATCACATATATATGGGTAATGGCCACAAAGCTCCCATTACTTGCAGTGGCAATGCTTATTTTCAGTCACCCTTTGATTCTAATATCTCTATGTCCTTGTATATCCTGCTACTAGTTCCTACTATTACAAAGAATCTTATTAGTATGTCTCAATTTGCTAAGGACAATCATTGCTTTTTTGAATTTCATCCTAACCATTGTCTTGTAAAATCTCAGGCTACTAAGCAGGTTCTTCTTCAAGGCTATCTCACTGCAGAGGGACTCTATGCCTTTTCAAGTCTTGTTAAACCTTCTTCAATTCACTGTAATTTCAGTTCTGCATCACCTTTGTATGCAAATAATTATAGTTTACCTAGTTCTAAGTCTTTGTCTCATTACCTACTCTGGCACTATAGACTAGGACATGCCCATGAGGCCGTTGTATAGAATGTATTGCAACAATGTAACATTTTACATTCTAATAAAACATCTCTTGATTTATGTAATGCTTGTTATTGTGCTAAGGCTCATAAATTACACTCTCGAAATTCTACTACTGTGTATGCCAAGCCTTTTGATCTCTTATACTTGGATTTATGGGGTCCTGCTCCTATCTACTCAGAATCAGGGTTTAGATATTACCTATCCATAGTTGATGCTCACACCAGACATACTTAGATTTACCTACTTAAGAAAAAATCAGACACCCTTCTCATCTTCCAACATTTTCATAAGTATGTTCAGTTCATATTTCAGGGGGGGGGGAATTTAGACCATTTACTCAATATCTAACCTCACTAGGGATTGTCCATAGAGTTTCATGCCCTCATAGTCATTATCAACAAAAAATCTCATGTTATAAATAGAGGTCTTTTTCCCTCATTATAACTCGCCCCAAGTTGAATACGTTTTCATTCAACTTTTTCTTTCTCTCTCATATTTTCTGTGGGCAAACTTCTCCCCCTTTCTTTCTGTGGTACTAAGAATTGGCACACGCAGCCAAATTACGGAAATTTCGAGAACTGCCACTAGTAGTTAGTATTGATAGAAAAGAATTGGCAGAGGTAGTCAATTGTGGGCATTTCGAGAACTGACACTGGTAGTCAGTATAATAGGAAAAGAATTGGCACGAATAGTCATATTGTGAGAATTTCGAGAATTGGTACTGGTAGCCATATGGCAAGAATTTAGAGAATTGACACTTATAGCCATATTGTGAGAATTTCGAGAATTGGCAGTGATAGTCATATTATGGTGGTTGTATTCAAGATTGGTTCTTACAGTGTAGTAAGAATTCGATAATAGAGATCTAGGCTGTTTTATCTCGAGGACAGCGTGGTTGATAGTCTACTTGCACATTTTGGGCAGTGCCACGAGACATCTTAAAGATAGTGACCTGATCATGACTCAGCTAGTAAGTATTATTTCGTGTCATTTATAATTGTTGCAAGCTGGGAAAAACAAACAAAAAACTACTTAACTGTAAAAACAAATCAAACCTATATCTAATATGACATTTGTCATTTTATGATCCTTAATTGAATGATAAATTGGAATATCAATAATAATGTTAATTCAAAGAAATAGAAAATCAAGTAATAAATTCTAAGAGTATTTGTATGTCAATTTATTTGTTTAAATTTAGTCGACGATGGAATAGTTTGGAGATGAGAGGAGTGTGGTTGCTTAAATTCTAACTAACTCTTAGGAGACATATTTTGAAATGATATAGTCTCATACTAATTTTTTCTACTAATCCTATGAATGAATTACTTCTGTCCCAAAAAGTATATCACTTCATGTATCATTGCTTGTGATTGGTTAGAAAAATACTTAATTATTAAATTTTTAACTTAAATATATTTCTTCAACCAATCACAAGCAGTGACACACCTTTGTGGGACAGTAAATAAGAAAGGTGGCAAATTGATGGATTTGGATGCTAATGGATGGATGAAAAGTCATCCATTAATCCATTTTATTTCATTTAAATTGTATTTTAAGTTATTCAATGTATCCATATCCAATGAATTACAATCCATCTATGACTTCTTACATGAATTTGAATGGATGAATATTCAATCATTTGATTTTTTAATTGAACTAAAAAAAATTCATTGAGGAAAATCATTACTTTAGAAACTACTGTTTCAATTAAACATTTTTTAAAATCACCTTTTAAAAAAACACTTCTAAAATCATTATAAAAAACTTTCAGAAATCAATTTTTTGAAAAAGTGATTTTTTAAACTTTTAGAGAAAAATATTTTTTTCAATATTCTACTAACATGTAACATTTAAAGTTACATGTAAAGTTTTTAACAAATACTTACAGAGTGTAATATCTATGCAGTGTCAGTGTAATATTTATACATCATCCGCCATTCTTTTAGATTACTTTTTTTGAAGAGTCAATAATGATTGAATATAAATGTTAGACGATGTAATGACAACATATAAAACTCATACATTGGTCAATACATACATTTATTTCATACTTATATATGTCATGTACTTAAGAATTAATTTTTAATATTAACTACATATACATGTTTTATAATTGATATTAATTTAATAAAATATTAAAAGTGAGAGTGAGAATCATAGATGAGTTTGCTTGAATTTTGTTTTTTTTAATATTAAATGAAATTGAAAAAGCAAATAAAATCATTTTTTATTTTGGTTTTGATGATTGGATATCTATCCAAATTCATATATTCATGGATATTCATTGGATATATTCATGGATAACACTATTCATAGGATTATATTCATTTAAATCCATGAGCTCTAATGAATGAATTTGAATGGATTGTGGATTGTGGATAATTTTATCACCTCTAAGTAGATGTGTTCCCTAATCCTCTTACTCACAAAAAAAATTATATATGTAACAAGGTAATATTTTAGTTGTTAATAATCGGTTTATAAGTTACATGTATTACTTTCTTATGGAATATAATGATTAGTATGAGAATTTAGTAAGAATATATAGATTACTCTTTTCGATATTAGGTTTAGCGAGGAGTGATGGCCGAGTCTGATTTTTAAAAATAAATATTCATAAATATAATAAATAAAAATAGTAGTATCAAGCAAATTTGTTTATCCCCAAACCTTTGTCGCTGTGGAGAATTAAAGTCCTAAATACTATTTCTTACAGAAGTTCAAAATCACATTTTAGCGTTTATGTTGTGTTTATAAACATTTTTTTCTAAAAAAATAGAATTTTAGTTCAGCATTTGGCACATTTAACATGCTTTAAATTTATTCCATATAATAATGACTAATTAGTCACCATTTCCTGTCAGACACATCCCTACTGATAATAAGTAATGTGGGATATATAAAAAATATTAAATATTTTTTTATAAAAAGTAATACAGGATCAACTAAGTATACTAGGTAATTAAAATGGGTAAGCATTCTTTGAACGTGGGAGTCCTAGTTTCTATAATGATGAGATTCCTCTCGAGTAATGAAAAGACAATTAACTTTTTTCTTTTAATTTTAAGGGTAAAAATGTAATATCATTTTAAATAAAAATGATATAAATATGTGTTGTTTTTCTTTACTTTTACACAACACTTTCCCCTCCATTAATGGAGATGAGTCACACTCACCCATAATTCTTGTATGGTGCAAGGAGAACCATATACTTTATTGGATACAATAGGACTTTATCACACAATCTGCCATTTATTATAATTGGTTGAAAAATATATATATTTAAATCAAAAGTTTAATAATTAATTATTGTTCTGACAAATCAGAAATGTTGACACATAGAGTGATACACTTTGTGAGACAGAAGATATACGCATTAGATATTGAGATGATTCTATTCCTCATATAACAACTTGTACTATTCATCTATGAAACACCGATACTAATATGAGTATCGGATACGATATGTATCTGATATGTCAATACGCATTTTCTTGAAAATGCAAGATACAATACGTTTGGGTACTCATATAAAATGTGTACATAAAATCTATAAAACATAATAAACATATAATTATTATTATGAATTTCCAAATAAGGAACATATTTTGTAAACATCACTAAGTATAAAATGAAATTCATAGTCATAAGATGATCAATCCCATTCAATCGATAATCAACATTATGCATTTCCTATTCATTCTCTATGCAATATGCGTATTTTGTTATATTTCTCTTGCTATAAGTCCAATTGGTAGATTGCATATTATATTTCTCTCTCCTACTTAATTGATTGTATTATGCCTTCTCTATTTTAAAATGTTATTGTGTAATATTTTGGCTGTCTATGAGTTATCGAAAAATATTTTAATAGTATTGGAGAATATTCGAAAAATATCAGATTTATAAATTATTTATTTTTTAAAAATATAATTTTGATACGCTATGAGTACGTATTAATGAAATACCAGAGTTAATTGGACACAGATACATATTCGACATGGATACGTGAATGTTATTGACCTGTCTCCTTCATACTTAGTCATCCATAATGATGAAACTGATGTTGTTTGGGAATCAAATATTCAAAAGCGCTTAAAAGAAGCATCTTCTTTTGGTTTAAGAGAGATTGCTAAGAAGGATACTATCACTGTTAAAGGTAAGATTGACTCCTCGCAGTGTAGATATTTGCTTCATAGAGATATCTTGGGTATACGTATCTGAAGCACAATTTGTGAAGAAGCCTCTATCTACTGGCTACGAGATACTCCTGCACATGATAGTCTATGTTTTCTAGATAAAAATGATGAACTTACAAGGTCATACTCCTGCTCCAAAGCCTGAGTCTACTTCAAAGCAATATTCCCATCAACTTCTTATACTAGAAGTGACACATCGGAGACCAATTCCAAAGTTTGCAGTCTAGATGCGTAGACAGTGGAAAATGGGAAGTACAAGAATAAAAAAGAAACCTAAACTCCCAATTCCTAAAGACTTGAAGACTACATTGATCAGTTGATCAAGGCTCAATTTGATCGTATGCTAGTTGTGCTTCAGAACCTCCAATCCACAAATCCAAACCTTCCACCCTCATAATCAACTCATTTACTATAATAACAGTTGTCTACAGATTTAAATTTCTTCAATTTAAAATTTTAATAAATATTTTTTCTCTACCTTACTACTTTTATTTTGATATATTTGGAAATCATGATTTAAATATTATTTTATTCTCTTTCCTATCCCTTTCTCAACTCTTCTCTATATTTTGGTCTAAAGGTACACACTATCCTCGACCATCTATTTCTTTGTCTCCAAGATTGTTTGATGAAAAAATATCAAGTAGGTGATTGACATTTTAAAAATATCTACTTATAACATTGTACACATGTCAAGTAATTTCCAATATATGGTAAGTCAATCCTAAGAATGTTTGATTTGACAAATTCAATATTGTTAATTTAATACTTATATAAAAATTTCTATATTTATAAATTGACTTAGTTAATCAAGGGCCAAAATCAATGTCAAACTTAAGGGATTAAATTGATCATAATAAATCAAGATGAATGGTTCATTGTGTTCTTTTTTTTGTTGCTAACTTTACTACTCTCCTTTCTTAGGGAACTACACTTCCATAGTTCAAAAAAAAAGGGGTAAAATTAGTAAAAGAAAAAGTAAAGAAACAAGCATCACCAAATTCATAATTATACCAAATTTCAAGCTCCTATACATGTCATCAGTGTGTCAAACTAGCATGTTAAATCCATCATTAAGATTGATTGATGCTCACTAAAACTAAAGACCAAATTGATTTATATAGTTTAAAAGTGTATTTTTGGTTCGACATTCTTCATCACCCTAGATCAAAGCAAGCACAAGCAGAACATCAAAATATCTAAGATGATGGTGGGAGCGAAATATCAGCACCATAAACAAAAAACCCACATGAAGCTAATTTTGAAAAAACCTTGTAATCATAACCAATTCAGCAAATTACAACATTTATATTGAATATGTTGACAACAATTCAACACGAACTGAAACATAATCATATTTTACATCAACTGACATATAGTACAAAAGGTACAACAAATGAAAGAGAAGATTATCCAATCATTCATATCAGCAAGGAATATAAATTTGATTGTTTACACTCATCACGGTCCCCTAAAACCTAATTCATTCCTCCAAAGCTTCGGACAGACTGAATTGGCCATATGCACGAGGATGAACTTAATCAGCAGTCCAACTCTACTCCACACTCTCCCTCACTCTATGGTTGTACTCACGCTTGTTTTCACTATACATCCGAGCAGCTTCTGAATTTGTAGGAGAATTTGGGTTGGGATCGCACAACAATGACTGTGAAGGAGGAATAGTTACCATTTAGAAAATAATTATAACATGTTGACTACATACTACAAAGATAAACTAGTATTAATAAAAAAAATGCTATTTAACAGGAAAAAATGTGCCAGACTTCCAAATGAGTGTGTTGATGCCAAATAGCAGACTTTTGGAAGATGGTCCCTTGGTTATGCACAATGCAATGAAAGTTACATGGTTACTCAGATCACTGGATTCTACTAGTTTTCTGTAGCTAAGAAATCCCAATCTCAAAAGAAAACTTGTTTTCCTAGGTCTTAAGGTATACCCCTTGTCAAAATTAATTGTGGTTGATGGCCATTAGTTACTTCTTCTTCTTTAATTTCTTTCTTTTCTATTTTTAGAAATTTGTTTTCAGTTCCTTTCCATATCAGGAAAGTTTCTTTTTCTGTTTTGGCAGTTAGTTGGTTAGGTTCAGGGCATTGGTTCCTATAAATTCTTCTCCTCTTTAGCTTTATAATTAGATGAAGATTTACTGATTTGTTCAATAATACAAAACAGAAGGATATTCATTGAATCCCCTTGCCTTACTTGTTTTTCGGTTTGTTCATGAAGTGGTAATCTCCATTCAGTGGCTTCATCTCATTCTTTCTGATTCATTGATACCATCTGTTTAACATGATATCAGAGCTTTGTTGTGCACTTTCTGCAACAAGTTGGGACACACAATAGATGTGTGTTATCGAAAACATGGTTTTCCACCCAACTACAAATTTTCCAACAATGTTAACAACATAATCAGCTATGATGAAGATAAAGGTGATGACCAAAGGAACTCTGTAAAGAGTCAAAGGGATGAAGGCAACATAACTAATATGTCATTCACCTTAGAACAACAACAAGCTATCATGAACATGTTGAAACAAAATGAAAGCCAGTCTCCTCACACAACAAATCAGATCTGCACCAACCCACCAGGTGACAACAAAGTTTTATCACATTCCTTGAAATCGAAGGATTTGATTCTTGACACTGGTGCCACTGATCATGTGTGCTATTCAATGTCAGAATTCCAATCCTTCAAGCAAGGACAACCCATCTTTGTCAAACTACCTGATGGAAGTGAAGTTGTGACTTGCATTTCAAGAACCATGATATTCTCTAATCAATTTTACTTATCTAATATTCTATATATACCTATTTTTAGCTTCAATATTATATCTATTTCTAAGCTAACAAGTGCTCTCAATTGCAAGTTAACCTTCACTGATATGAAATGCTTGATTCAGGACCAGATTTCCTTGAAGATGATTGGTGTAGCTGATCTATGCAAAGGCTTGTATGCAATTAGTAACACATCTTTATCTGTTAATGTTCCATCTTGTATAAACATTCTTGACAGTAGTAATGATGTCTGGAATAGGAGATTAGACCATTTGTCTGATGCTAAGATGATGATCATGAATAAATAGTTTCCTTTTATCAAACACAAAGTTAACAATGATGCTTGTGAAGCTTGCCATTTTGCCAAACAAAAGAAGCTTCCTTTTCAATTGAGTACATCTGAATCTTTGAATTGTTTTGATTTGATTCATGTTGATATTTGGGGGCCATTGGCAATTCCTTCCATGTTAGGACATAGATACTTCTTAACCATTGTTGATGATAGATCTAGGCATACTTGGATATACTTGATGAAACAAAAATGTGAACGCTCTAATTTGCTTAAAGGATTCATTATTTTCATTGAAAACTAGTTTGATATAAAAACCAAGTGTGTTAGATCAGATAATGGTCCTGAGTTCAAACTCTATGATTTCTATACCTCTAAAGGGATCCTGCATCAAACTTCATGTGTTGAAACCCCCCAACAAAATGGGATTGTTGAGAGGAAACATCAACACATATTGGGAGTGGCAAGGTCCTTACTTTTTTAGTCTCATCTACCTAAGTGCTTATGGAATTATGATGTTTGCCATAGTGTTTACTTGATAAATAGACAACCAAGCCCTTATTTACACAACAAATCTCCTTATCAAATTCTTTTCAAACAAGATCCCAACTTATTGAATCTTAAAGTCTTTGGTTGCTTGTGCTTTGCATATACTCTTATTAATCATAGAAAGAAATTAGACCCTAGATCCAGAAAATGCATATTCTTGGGCTTTAAAACTGTTACAAAAGGCTACATTGTTTATGATTTAAAAACTAGAGAGACCTTTATAACCAGAAATATTATGTTCCATGAGCTATCTTTTCCTTTTAGCAATATGTTTGATATTAATAAAGAACAACAAGAAGTTCCTCTGCCTACTTCTACATTCACTTCTTCAGATCATTTTCTTGATCATGATCATCCAGCATGCTCAACACAACAACTAGTGGATGATCAATCCAATGAAGTTATGGACTTCCTGCCTGATCTAGAAAACTCATCCACACTTAGAAGACCAGCAAGAATTAGAGGCCCACCTGCTCATCTTGAGGACTATCATTGCCTCATATCCCATAGCCAGGATTCTTCAGTTAATGATAAGATCAAGCACCCTTTATCCAAACACCTATCCTATGACAAGCTATCAAAGGTTTACAAACATTTCATACTCAACCTCAACACTCATGAGGAACCTAACAGATATAATGATGCTATGCAACATGAGTGTTGGAGAATTGCTATAGACAAAGAATTACAAGCCTTGATCAACAACAACACTTGGAATCCCACAAAATTACCCAACAACAAGAAGGCCATTGGGTGCAAATGAATTTTCAAAATAAAGCACAAAGCAGATGGAACCATATATAGATACAAAGCCAGACTTGTGGCTAAGGGATACAACCAAACATCTGGCCTTGATTACTTTGAGACATTCAATCCTGTAATTAAGATGAACACTGTTAGGATTTTGTTAGCTCTTGCTTCTATTAATAAGTGGCACATCCATCAAATGGATGTCAACACTGCTTTTCTACATGAAGATCTGTTGGAAGAAGTTTACATGAAACTCCCACCTGGTTTAAAAGTTGAGAATCAATCTCTAGTCTGCAAATTGCAGAAATCTCTCTATAGATTGAAGCAAGCAAGCAGACAATGGAACACAAAACTAACATCTGTTCTAGTGCAACATGGGAATACTCAATCCAGAGCTGACTATTCATTATTTACTAAACTTGTTAATGACAATTTCACTTCAGTTCATGTCTATGTTGACGATTTGCTTGTTGCAGGAAACAATATGACAGAAATTGACCACTTAAAGGAAGTCATCAACAAGGAGTTCAGTATCAAAGATCTGGGAGAAATCAAATACTTTCTTGGAATTGAAATAGCAAGAGGAACTCATGGAATTAATATATGTCAAAGAAAATATGTATTGGATCTTCTAAGAGACACAAGACTCCTAGGTGCCAAACCGTGTTCTACTCCTATGGATCCAGCAATAAAGCTACATGGGAATTGTGGTAATCAACTCAGTGATCCATCCAAATATAGAAGATTAGTAGGAAGGTTGATCTATTTGACCCATACCAGACCTGATATAGCATACTTAGTAGGAAATCTTAGCCAATTTCTTCCTAATCCTACTGACACACATTATCAAGCTGCTATAAGAATTGTTCGATATCTCAAAAATGACCCAGAAAGAGGATTGTTCTTTCCATATCAAAATGAAGCAAAAATCAAAGGGTACAGTGACTCTAATTGGGGCAGTTGTATTGATACAAGGCGATCTATATCAAATTTCTGTTTCTTTATTGGTAGATCCTTGATCTCTTGGAAGAGCAAAAGGCAAAATACCGTGTGTAGATCTTCTGCAGAAGCTGAGTATAGAGCTCTGGCCCTTGCTGGTTGTGAAGCAAGGTGGCTGAGCTTCATTCTTCCAGATTTACAAGTTAACAATGTGTTGAAAGCATTATTCGGTGTTTATTTTAGTTGGGAGTTTTCTCCTCTCAACAAATCGTCCTGACAGCAGTGTCAATTTGTTGAAAGCTTAATACTCTAATTTTCGTTATGTTCGAATACTCTCATTTTCGTTATGTTCCTTTTGTAAGTAACAGAACTCGGGTTTATTCTTTGTTCGCCATCTCGGTTTTGTTGAAATAAATTCCAACGCCGGTATAATGCTTTCAAGAATATTCCAGTTACAACTTACTTTCTTAATAATCATGTGAATAAGTCATTCCTTCTATGTCCCATCTCGGCTTTGTTAGAATAAATTCTAACGCCAATATAATGGTTTCGAAGCAATTACCTATTACATAATTATTAACTACCTTTGAATACCATCTCAATTTTTGTGGATTAAATTTCAACACCGGTTTAATGATATTCTAATATATAAAAGTGATGAATAGTTAGTTGTTAGATACAAATAAATAAATAAAGAACAAAAGAATAATAAATTTAGTGACCT
>NC_032023.1:7665095-7753866 GCF_001865875.1 Lupinus angustifolius | reverse complement strand
GTTGAACATATTTTGATTGGTTTTTTGTTTAAAGTGAATATAAACAAGTAAACAATAAACATAAAACTAGATATTAACAAATTCTTGGGAAAGACAAGATCTTTTTTAATAAGGAAAATATATTTCTCATCTTCTTTTGAGTTTGAACTACTTAGACAAGTTCTTATGTTTTACTTTGGTTAATCCCAAACACCAAGGTCTGAAATCCTCCTTTAGTGTATATCCTAAAATGATAGAATGATTAACACTTATATTCATCACTTAAACAATACTACGACCATAAAAGAGATTAGGTTGTCACACCCTAACCATTAGCGACTCTAATATTAAATGAGTGATGAATGTAAGATCTTAAGAGAAACATGCTTAACTTGACAAATAAACTAAGTAGTACAACTACTCCTTAGTTTATTTGTTAAGTGTTTGAGACAAGTAATTTTATTGACTTGAAATCATTTTTTAGGTGATCAATCTAAAAAGAGCATTAAGTTCTTCTCAAACAAATAATATTAACCAAAGCACCAACTTGAATGATTAAAATTCAAACTTTTGTAAATTAAGAAGAAGTAGAAATTACATAACCTTGTTCAAAAGAAAATGTTTAGGAGCATGAGTTCTCCATTCAAGGATTGGATGCTTTTGAGTTCCAAATGAGAGTACAAAATTGATTTTTGCATCTCATTTGCCTTCTCCTTTTCTCCTCTTGAATTCTAAACTAAAAATTACAAAACTTACTTGAAATAAAAACTCTAAACTAAGAAATGAAGAAAGAACTTCAAAGAGAAGTTCCTAATGAGAGAATTCCTTCTTTCAAGTGTTTTTGAGATGATTTTATGATGAATTGTGATATATTGCTCGAAGGAATTGGCTTCCTATTTATAGGCCTCATGCCAGATCGTTGAGCTTCTGAGCTGGATCGCTCAACAGCTGACCAAACTCTTCAGCATGGGTTTGATCCCTTGACCAAGTAGCTTAGTCACCTCCTTGTGCATGACTGATCAAAGCTAGTTGTGGGCTTTGAGACCAGCTATTGTGAGCTACTTCTGAAAAGCCTATGGTGGGATATTTCAGGTGAGGTCATGGATGACTTCATGGTTTGCTTGATGGTTAAGTCAACTCTGGTACGCACCGCCTAGCGCACCTGCTTCACCGCTGAGCTGCTTGTTTAGTAGCTTCTGACCGTGTTGACTGAGACGTGGCTTGGTGCTTGCTGATCTGGCCAGGAGTCTAGTTCTCCGCTGAGCTGCTTGGTTGGACCGCTGAGCAGCTTGATCAGCAGCTTGGTCTTGTGCCAAGCTCGTGTCTGACCGTGTCAAGCAGATTTCTGACCGTGCTAGGTCTAGTCTGGTGCTAGGCTGAGCGGCTAAGCAAGTCCTCTCAGCTGCCTTGTTGAGCAGTTTGGTCCAGGTCAGGCTCGTGTCTAGGTTAGGCTCGTGTCCAGGTCAAGCTGGTGGCCAGGTCAGCTCAGCGGGCTTGTCCCACGCTCAGTTGCTTGGTTAAGCACCTTGATTTTCTTGACTTTTTTTCTTTATTGACCATAATCTTTTATCTTCTTTTCTTCATTTTAATTCCTACAAAATACATAAAAAGGAAATACAAACACAAATATACTAAATTGTGATATTTTATACAAAAAGTATTGTTTTAAGTTGGTTTTTCTCAATTATGCTTAAGATAAGTGCCATAAAAATGTATGCATTTTAGGTATGTTTGGCACTTATCTCAATGCCATTCTAATTATGATTTACTGTGACAACCAATCTGATCTCTACATTGCTGCCAATCCAGTGTTCCATGAGAGGACCAAACACATCGAAATCGATTGCCACTCTATTTGAGAAAGTATTCATGAAGGAGTAGTTCATCTTCTACCCATTGCTTCGGTTCATCAACTTGTTGATTGTCTCACAAAGCCTCTAAGTAAATGCCCTTTCAATTCATTGATTTCCAAACTAGGAATGCAAGATATCTACATTCCAAGTTGAGGGAGGGTGTCAAAACTAATTGTGGTTGATGGCCATTAGTTACTTCTTCTTCTTCTTCTTTAATTTCTTTCTTTTCTATTTTTAGAAATCTGTTTTCAGTTAAACAGTTTTCTATTTTAACTTCCTTTCCATATCAGGAAAGTTCCTTTTTTCTATTTTGGCAGTTAGTTGGTTAGGTTCAGGGCATTGGTTCCTATAAATTCTTCTCCTCTTTAGCTTTGTAATTAGATGAAGATTTACTGATTTGTTCAATAATACAAAACAGAAGGATATTCATTGAATCCCCTTGCCTTACTTGTTTTTCGGTTTGTTCATGAAGTGGTAATCTCCATTCAGTGGCTTCATCTCATTCTTTCTGATTCATTGATACCATATGTTTAAGACCCCTCACCATAAAAATGAAAAAGAGAAGCAAGTGAAAAGCATATTGAAAACCATTATTAAGAATGAAGATGACTCTTGAAAATGTATGGATATACAGCCCTAACAAGTATCCCATACCTAATATGAATGAATTTCTCAATGTGCTGCACTAACCCAGTATGTTTCCAAAATTGATCTTGAGTTGGATTTCCACCAAAGTAGAGGCAGAGATGACCACATTTATAAAACAACATTTTGAACTCATAATTGGCATTATGAGTACCAAGTTTATGCCATTTTAACCTCATGAATGGTCCATTAACATTTTCAATCAACTATAACTTTTGTTTTTCGACCCAACTTATAAGACATGTTGCTTTTTTCTATGACATATTGGAGACAACATGTAGTTCATTCCGGCTTTTGCAATTGTTGCTCCAACATCAACTCTTTGCAAACAAGAAGTAAATTTTTAGTCTGTAGACAATGGATTACTTAGGCCATATTATATCTTCAACTTGAGTGGCCACAAGACCACCCACAAGGTTCAATGTGTATTGGACTGACCTGTGCCTAATAATTCTGAAGGGGTGTGTTGATTTGTAGGTCTCATGGGGAGTGATAAAGCATTTTATGAAAGACTATGGAAAAATAGCCCAATCGGTAACAGAATTGACCAAGGAAGAACAACTCTCCTGGAATGAAAAAGGCTAAAAAAAATTGTCTGAATACACTGAAATAGCACCTTGTTTCTTACCATGTGTTGACCCCACTTGATTTTTCAATAAAATTCATCGTGATATTCATGAGTTAGAAAAAATTCTACTGTAAGAATATAGACCTTTAGCTTGTTTTAGCAAGGTCTGGGATGACAACAACCTTCCCAAGTCTATAAATGAGGAGGTTATAGCATTAGTCTTGGCGGTTCAGCATTGGAGACACTAATTACTGATTGTACATAATATACACGGACCATAGAAACTTAAAACAATTCTTAAGGGCAAGGACCACCAACACAGATCAACATTGTTGGTTATCTATGCTTGAAGTTGAAGGTATATCAATTTCAAGCAAAATACAAGCCAAGTCCTGAAAGTAATCCCTTTCATGGAGTGAAGGTAAGTAGGTATCTTCTATTTCTACCAGCTTGAATTTATCTGAGAAAGACACGAGGAAGTACATTATGCACTTTGTTCAGTCAGGCGATGTCTTCCAACAACACGTATCAAGCTCTTGCCCTTGTTGGGTTATTGCAACCACTTCTCATCCTCAACCTCATATGAGAAGAGGTACCCATGGATTTTATTACAAGTCTATCCAAATGCCAACGATATAATTATCATGGTTATGGTAGATAGATTGTCAAGTACATTCACTTTATCCCTATAATGCAACCTTTTCATTTCCAACACTGTTGTTGAGAATTTTGTGAAAGTGGTATACAGTTGCATGATTTTCCAACTGCAATTGTGAGTAACAAGAATATCCTTTTTTCCTGAACAATTTATAGAAAGAGATATTTCACCTTCAAGGACTATGGGAGATGAATGAATCCTAGTATCTGATAGGGTGTAGGGGAGACCACCCATTACACGGGTGTACCAGCTGAGGCCTAAGCCACGTGGCAGCACGTGACAGTAGTATTGAGAAGGTGGGAATAAATTCCCAAGCAGTGTAACTGCCGAGGAGGGGAATTCTAGTGGAGGGGGAATAATATAAGTAGTGTAGTGGGGGTTATTGTTAGTCAGCTTTGGAAATACATTGTTGTAAGGGGAATTAATTCAGGGAATCAATTAGGGTTCTTCTTCTATTGTAATATTCTCACAATTCTTACATTCAATAAAGGCATTTAGCATTCGGGATCCAATTGATCTTGAATCGATTTCTTCCGAATCTTTTGTTCTTTTATGTGTATTTTGTACTAGTGTTATCACTGGTATTAGAGCACCAATTCTGGTGCCCTGAAAACCACTGCGATATCGTCATTGATTCTTGAAGACGCGAAGTATGTCACGATCGGGAGAAGATTGTGAATAAGAACGTGAGAAGATGCGAATGAGGTTGGAATTCGCGGAAGCCTTGGCCAAGAAACACGAAAAGTAGATGGCGGAGATGGTGGCGAAGTTAGCATACTGCCACTATGTCGACAAACCTATTCACGGAGACAATGTCGAGAGTGTTGTTTACGGCGGTGGAGTTGTTCACAGATAAAAGGAGTTTCGTGGTGACGAAGCACAATTCCAACAGGAAAAATGCAGAAATTTGGAAATTTCGATCTTCTCCGGCGATGATGTGTTTGGTTGGACTCATCGGTTGGAAAGATACTTCCAACTGAAGGAGCTCTCGGAAAGAGAGAAGATGTAGGCCATAGTCATGGCACTTGAAGGGAAGGCATTGAGTTGGTACCATTGGTGGGAGAAGTGCAACCCGAGGCCGAATTGGGAAGGATTCAAAATCGCCGCGGTTCAATGATTTCAGCCGTCTATGATTCAGAATCCCTTTGAACAGTTATTGTACCTCAAGCAAATCGGTTCAGTGGAATAGTTTGCAAAGGAGTTTGAGAAGTATGTGGAAGCTTTGAGAACCATTGATCAAGAGTTTGCAAAAGGCATATTTTTGAATGGATTGAAGTAAGAGCTTCAAGCGGAGGTAAAATTGTATGAATTACATTCTTTGTCAGAAATTATATAAAATGTGCTATTGATTGAGCAAAAGAATGTGATATTGAGCAAGAAGGGCTCAAATTGTTATGCAATTCGAAGTGGAGGTAGTTAGCGAAGTAATCCTTACTTGAGAACTGTAGTGGTGGAATCAAAAACAACATGGGAGAGTAAACATGATAGTTTTTGGGGGAGTAACATAGTGGGGAATTTCGAGCCAAAACCAGCTAGTGAAGGTATACGGCCACGAGGAGGTGAGTTCAAGCATTTAACCAGTGCCAAGGTCAGAGAAAGGCATGGCAAAGGGCTATGTTTTCGATGTGATGAGCCTTATACCTGGGAGCACCAATGCAAAAATAGGAAATTCCGGATGCTCATTTTGGAGGAAGAGGGGGAAGAGGAGGAAGAAGAAGAGACGGAAGGGGAGGAGTCCTTGACTTTGGTCCAGGATTTGCGGTTATCCTTATGTTCCATGTCGGGCTTCACTACAACCCAATCTTGGAAGGTGGAAGGGGTGCTTAGGGGAAGGTTGATTGTTGTTCTCATTGATTGTGGGACTTCTCATAACTTCATAGCCAATGAAGTTGTGAGAGAGTTGAGTTTGGTGGTCTATGATACTCCTTCTTACATGGTGGAGTAGGAGATGGCCATAACGTGAAGTGTAAGGGGAAATGTGCCCAATTTTGTCCTTCCAGATACAAGAATTGGAGGTGGTTCAAGATTTTTACCTCTCCACTCTCAAGGGAATTGACCTGGTGTAGGGATTGGATTGGTTATATGGATTAGATGAGGTTAAAGCTGATTTTGGCAAGCTAGAACTCACGGTCAATTAGGATTCTTCTTCCATTGTAATCTTCTCACAATACTTACATTCAAGAAAGGCATTTAGCACTCGAGATCCAATTTATCGTGAATCGATTTCTTCCGAGTCTTTCGTTCTTTTCTGTGTATTCTATACCGATGTTATCAATATCCCCATCCCAAACTGATGGCCAAATTGAGGTCGTTAACTATTCGGAGACCTATTTCCAAAGCTCTGCTTCTGAAGTCATAACAATGTGGGCACTATACATTGAGATTTTCTTGGGCTAAACTTTGGTCCAATACCACTTTCCACTTGACTATCGAGATTGCTCCTATTCAAGCTGTATATGGACGCCTTCCAACAACAATTACACGCTACCTCACTGAAGCTCCTAGGCAGCTAAAATTCAACGGGCACACTAAACTATGAAGACATTGTTGATATTCATAGGAGGGAAGTCACCTTCAACATCAGTGATTGTGTCTATGCCAAATTTCTCACAGACAAATTTCAGCAGAAGAAATGATAAATCCTAAGGGTATATTTGCAAGTTTGTTTTTGGAGGGGAAGGGAAGGTGACAAAATACTTAAATTTATAATTGTATTATAGAAGATTTTAGAAAGAAATGAGCATTGATGCTCTACAATAATATAGAAATTCCAGAGTTTACACTCCTAACCAAAGATAAAGCCTCTCCTCCACAATTTTCACTCTCAAAATCATGAATGAATTCCCTTTCCCCCTTCTTTTTCTTGAATAGCCATGTCAATCATGACACAAGGGGAACTACTAAAATAACTTATAACTCCCATTTTCCTTAACTAGTCCCATTTCCATCCTCTCTGGGCCCCACTTTCTTTCTCCTAGTGTACACCTTCCATATTTTGGGCCTAGTGTACAAATATGGTATCCTACCATTGCTCCCTCATGCTACAAGGCTGAGATGAGGAAATTGATATCTCAACATTACTTAGTCTTCCCAAGTTGTGCCTTCAGCACTTATGCCCTTCCATCTGATCGACAATTATCTTTGCTTGTCCCCTTCTTACATAATTTCTCTTGAAGCTAACACTTGTTCTGCTTCAGCATGTTCATCCACTTATACTTCTCACCCTTCTGGGAGTGCGGCTTCCATGGTATAATCCCCTATGGCCTTATTTAATTGTGATATGTGAAAAACAAGATGAATTCTGACCATGTCTAATAATGTCAGTTTATAGGACACTACATCCACTCTAGCAAGTATAGGGAATGGACCAAAGTATCTAGGAGTGAGCTTTAGATTAATGTGTCTGACTACTGTCTATTGTCTATGAGGTCTCAACCGAAGGAATACCCATTCTTCCACTTCAAATTTGAGTTCTCGTCTTTTCTGATCAACATACTTCTTCATTTGTTATTGATAAAATAATAAATGATACTTTAATTGTCTCAATGCCTCATCCATGTCGACCAATTCATTTGCTACTGCCTCTACTTTTGTTTGTCCTTGAGAAAACCTCTCAAGAGAAGGTAGCTTCCTCCCATAGACTATCTCAAAAGGAGTGGAACGAAATAGACCTATGAATGGTTGTAATATACCACAATTCTGTCCAAGATACCCACTCAACCCAATTCTTAGGTTGTTTAGAGGCAAAACATCATAGATAAGTCTCTTAGCACCTGTTAAGTACTTCAGTCTACCCATCAGTCTCAATATTATAGGATGAAATCCTCTTCAAGGTTGTCATCTCTAAAGATATTGGTTCACATGAGAATTGTTCCTTTTTTCTTGTCTTCAACATCCCTGGAATCTGGCCCTGCAATTCCACCAGTTCTTCTTGCCAACAAAAGCTAATAGTCATCTTCTCCTAATAAAAAATTACATTGCCAAATATCTGTAACCAAGCCACCTCCAATATCAAGTCTAGATTTCCTAAATCCAACATAAATGCTTCTAGTGTAGTATGAAATTTTCCCAGTTGGAGTTCGAATGTCTTGCATCTTCCTCCATTAACAATAAAGTGACCATCGCCTAACTTCGGTCCTATGGCCCAACCTTGTCTTACCGTAATTTCTAGGGTAGTCACCACCCGGGGAGATAAATGGTTGGCACCACTGTCAACTAAGACCACCACCGAGACCCCATTCACCTTCCCTTCTAAGCGGAAGGTTGTTGGAATCATCTTGTAGATTGGACTCCCTTCCACTAATCCAAAAAGCCCAATGGAATTACACTCAACTGTACCTTCTTCCTCATCTTCCTTCACTTCAATTGCAATAATCACGCCATCTTCATTGACCGTTTCATCATCATGTAACACTGTAAGACACAATTGTTTGTCTACACATGGATGCAACGAACGAAAACACTCCCCACATTTGAAACATATGCCCCTTCACTTTTGGTTCATTAGTTCTGAATAAGCAAGATGCATTATGCCTTGATTCTAATCAATGTTAGGTGTTCTCTTGCTGCCATTATTGCATGTATGGGTTGACAACTTGGTTGAAACCGTGCGGGACTCTGGACGCTGAATCTTGAGATGAAAATTATTCTTGTTTTGGATTCCTGAGTTAGGTTGACCTAACCCGAAACGATTTCTTTCATTAGACCCACTGAGCCAATCCTTTCATTCTTTCCATTATTTCCTATTTCCAACACCCCCACGAGGAGCCAATGTGCCCCTTAACTCTGTTTCCACATTTCGAGCAATACACATGCCTTGGAGATGGTTGACTGGGTTAAACATTCTAACCCGCAAATCTAGGCGAAGTCCCCCAATAAAATATCCCAAATATTGATCTTTCGGCAACCTTCCTACTTGAGAAGAGATGAACTCAAATTTAGACACATAATCCTCAACACTTCCTATTTGTGTCAAATCTTTCAGTTCCTCAAGAGGATTTTCACTCTAGCGACCACCGTACCGTTCAACCAAAGCCCTTTTGAGTTTCAACCATGTTAAGTCATCCTTCGTCTCACGAAGCAAATTGAACCAATGAATGGTTGGGCCCTGCATATTCAACTTGGCTAAACCCATTTTCACTTCCTCCGACAATCCTTGCACTTCAAAGTACGTCTCTGCTTGAGTGATCCATCCCACGGGATTGGTGCCCTCAAATACTGGTAAATCCACCTTCTTCACCGCCATTTTATACTCCTCCAATGAGTCCTCAAGATGGAATACTCTTGTGTTTCTCCAGAACGAACCTTGTGTAATTTGAAAAAATCGTCCATCCCAGATTGACAAAAGTCTAGGAAGGATTGTCGTACGGACGTCTCCAATTTCGCCATTCATTCCTCCAATGCATCAACTTTGTCTGACATTTTTGGTGGCATGGACGACAAGTCATTGGTTCCTCTCGATAATCTAACAGGTTGGAACAATTATAAAAACACTACAATACAGAAATGTATTATAGAAGATTTTAGAAAGAAATGAGCATTGATACTCTACTATAACATAAAAATTCCAGAATTTACACTCCTAACTAGAGAGAAAGCCTCTCCTCCACAATTCTCACTCTTAAAAGCATGAATGAATTATCTTTCCCCCTCCTTTTTCTTTTCATGACACAAGGTGGAGCTACTAAAATAACTCCCCTTTAACTCATTTTTTTCTTAACTACTCCCATTTCCCTCCTCTCTTGGCCCCACTCTCTTTCTCCTAGTGTACACCTTCCATATGTTGGGCCTAGTGTACAAATTCGGTATCCTATCAGAAGAATTGAGTCACCTCACAAGCAAGGTAGTTAAAATGACTATCACTTTGTGCTCGATCATAGTCTTGGGCACGCCTCCATGGGATCGAGTGAGATCGTTTTGTGGATGTGTAAAAGCGGTGGAATCTACGTGCCATCCGACACCTAAATCACTTTCACTCTCTGTCTGTACTTTGCTTTCTCTCTCATTGTGCTTCTGCAACATTCTTCGTTCTCTCTCTCTCTGTCACAACTATATTTTGTCGTCGTGGGTATTAGAGAAGAAGCTAATTGGGTTATTTGCGACCCGATTTCTTGAAAACTCTATTTTTTTTTATAAAAAATGCATATCATGGGCTATTAGCTCAGTCTCTTTAAGTTCAATGTCTTTTTTAACCCATGAATTTAATTAAAACGTAAACAGTGTGAGTAGCTATGAAACCCCGTTTTTTACTTGGAATTTGTGTAGTTAAGTTATTTTGCTATTATAACTTATGGGTTTGTTGAAAATCCTAATTTTTTATTTATAAAAAAGTATATGATGGGTTGTTGGTTTAACCCAGTCTATTAAGCCCAATGCCTTTTTTAACCCATGAATTTGATTAAAACATGAACTTGATTAAAACTTGAACAATGTGAGTGGTTGTGAAACCCTATTTTTTTGTTTTACTTGGAAATGGTGTATTTGGTTATTTTGTTTGCTATTATGAGTTATGAGATGTATTACCTTATGACTTAAATTTGTGTTATTCAGATGTTATGTTTATTGTTATGAATATCTTTAATATTATAACTTATGAATTACTATTCATATATATATATATATATATTTTTTTTTGTAGAATCTTACGAGTCGTGTTACGATCCTACATTTACGATCTTTGGTTGTCCTCCCGAACCTAAGTATATATATATATATATATATATTTAGAATCTTACGAGTCGTGTTACGATCCTATGTTTATGATCTTTGGTTGTCCTCTCGATTTTAACTACCATGCTCACAAGTGTGTTTTATAGCTCCTAAGCCTTTACCTTCCCTCTGTTGCCCTCCAAAAGCCAACTCACAAACAAATTTTATGTTGCTAGCCTCTTGCTATGGTCCATTTCAAATCGTAGCTCGTATGAGAGAGGTGCCTACTAAAAAGACCATTGGAGACCATATGGTGAAGTCTGAATTGCCTCATTACTTAGAGGTCGACAACCACACCCCTATCGAACCTAAGGCGCTATTGGCTTCATGTGAGATCAATATCAAGGAAAGAACATGGCTAAATGGTTGAAATCCTTCTAAATCAGCAGAAGAGTTCACTAAGAGGATAACAGAGTAGAGGCTACTTCCCAAACTTCTTTGTCAAGGACAAGGCAACCTTTACGGTTTGCAGTATTGATAGAAACGAGGATCCAAAAGTGTATGAATGTGAATGGGGTTAGAAGAATCACATAGAGGGAATTACATTGCTTTTCTTTTTTTCATGTTGAACGCTTAAGGCTAGGAGGTTTCACCATAGTTGGGAGAGAAGTGTCATTTTCTATATTTCTATTATCTATTTCTTGCTCAACATACCATTCTCACTATGAAAGATAGGATTCATTACTATCAGTATGAAGGAAGAAATAAATGGCTAAAAATTATGGAATTAGACTCCATCAGGGTAAATGATTTACTAATCTGCTTCACTGCATGCTTATTCTCTTAGAAAATATATAAAAGAAATGCATATAGATTATACCTGGATAGATGTGAGTATAGCAGCTACATCATATATAGGACTCCACTGATTTTTGTAATATATCGAGACATATACTTCCATCTGCATAAACTACGTAAAAGTTGAAAAGTAAAATTATTAGCTGTATTGCTAATATATTGATGAGGTAAAGATCTTCCACCAAAAAAACTTACTGTTTGGATGAAACATTCGAGAGACAAATCGTAAAGTTGATGGTTTGTTTAGATAATCCTCATAAAATTGGAGAGTCAACTTAAACGTGCCTGGATAAATTAAAATGAAGTTATCAAAATACATAACCAATATCATGATAATATCAAGAGATATCAAATATGGCATCCCAAAACATACATAGATTACCCCACCATAAGTACACCCTTTTATCTATTTTTTGCAAACTAGAGTTGTACACAGATCATGGGAGAAGAAAGAAATCAATTGAATGCTACATAGTCCAAGATAAGATTCAATCAAAATGTGTGACAATCATACAATGATATAAGCTCTAGAAGGTGCACTATTTAGAGTATAACAAGACTATAATAGAAAAGAATTAGAACTGAATGGAGAAAGGGAGAATTAGAGAGAGAGAACCCATAAAATATAATAACATCAAACTAAAGAGCAACTTCTACTTGTTAGTCATAAAAAAATATTGACTCTTAAGATAACCTAGGTATCTTTTGAGCTTCCCAAAATCATTTTGAGGATAGATGAGAGTTTTGAGCATATTACACTATTCACAACATTATTCAAATACCACCAACTACAAAGTAGGCTCGTCAAATACAACATATTTAAAATTTTATGCAATGTACAAGATGCAAAGAGAATCTAACTTATACATGTGTTCTTTGATTATTATAAGATAAGAGTTGTAGTGCAAGAAATCACTCACCTCCATCCCATGGAGTATCATCAGGACTGCGATCCAAAGCAGACAAAAAAACAGAAATTGTTTATCCATCGATATTCAAATAAAACAACTTGTAAATAAAATGAATTAACTACACTATAAAGTGAAAAAAACAACATATCATTCACCAATTTCTGTTTAACTTACCCAAATATGATAGCATTCCACACAATTATATTGTTATCATGTGGCGCACCACTTAGGCAGGTCTTGTTGCAGCCTCTTAAAATCTCTCACTAGCCTCTTCCGAGCAGGAGTTGACATCATTCACCACCTAGAAAAACCAACCACAAAGAGACAACTCAATACAAACTCAAATCATTGTATATAAAGAAAAAAACTCCAACAACACCACCACATAGGAGACAATAAATCCAATATATAAATCCAACTCAAATTTCAATGGGCAGGAATCAATCAAAATTTATTTATATCGTAAAAGTAAACATACAATTAAAATGTTTACACAATTAAATAGGATTTGTATTATAAGATGGAACAATTAACTACAACTTGCAATGAACTCTAGAATTCACAACAACAGAAATTTCAAAGGAACAAAAAACAAAATTAAAAGAAAAACATAAGCCTTTGAAGTAGATTATCTCCAATAATTATCGTCCTAGACAAGAACCATTCAATTGTAATTAAAATGGATGAAAACAAAAAGAAAGAAAGAAAAAGCTCACCAGGTAGGGAAGAACAACGAGTGAAAATAGGTGTGTGGGTTTCAGTGAGAAGGGTATTTATAGGTTCTTTGGTTGAGCTTGGTGGGGCGTCAAAAATAATTTCCATAACAGGATGAATAGAGAGTTTCAATAATCGATTACTCAAAGCTGCTGTTTGAAATTTTTAAAATTTTTAAACTAAGTAACCAATTATTCAAAATTGAGTAACCGATTACTCTAAGCATGTATATATATATTTTTCTTCATTTTTTCAAACTCATCTTCTTCCTCTTTCTCTCTCACTCGTGTAAACACTCCCCAATCTCTAAAAACTTCATTTTTATCCGTTTTGAGTGATTTTAGTGTCCATTCATATCACATTTTTAATTCTAAACACTTATATACCATCACTTTTGTGATTAGTGGATCAAATTAAAAAACCCTAAATCTCCCAAACCCAAAAACATAAAACCTTCAAAAACCCAATCCATGACATCTTTTTCAAGGACAAAGAAGCAACGCACTAACGTGACTCAAAAGAAGCAAGGGACTTCATCCTTGGAGTTTAACCATCTGGATTTAGCAAGACTTCTTGCAAACGATGAGCAACACAAAGTCTTCGAAGAACACTTTCATGGACGAACCATATTTACTCCAAAATTCGGTAATGTTGGAAACTTTGAGTTTGAAGATTTTCTTTTCCCTTATCTTTCATGGCAACAAAACCTTTTCGATTTTTGCTGTGAAACAAATGATATTTATCCTGAACTTGTTAGAGTATTTTACTGCAACTTGAACTTTCGTAAAAACCGTCTTACTTCCTACGTGAAAGGAAAAAACATTGTTTTGGATTTAAAAACTCTCAGTTCATTATGCTGTAATATACCCACTCAAGGTAGCATAACGGGTTTTGGCCTTGTTTGTGAATGGGATAACTACGATTGATGTGGAAGTTATCCACAAAATGGGCTTCTCCTTAAATCCTCATGACCGTACCTATACGCACAGAACTGATAAATCGACTACTCCTGTTGATCAATCATAACCTGTCCCTCCTAATCCTCCTGAACCTCAACCTTCTGAGTTTCATGCTCAATCTTCCTCATCTGCTGTTAGGCCTTCAAATCAGATGATTATGGATGAATTGTTTTCTCTTCGAGGCTACATCACTAACTAAATGGATGCTCTTGATGCTCAGAATTAACAAATCCAGTTTGAACTTCATCGTCTCTCTTATAAGATGAGTAGCATGGACATTGATGAAGACATCTCTGAGCTTGAGTCTTAGATTATCTTTGTTGTTAGGATTTTCTGGTTGTAATGTTTTCATGCCTTTTGGACAAAATTTGTTATTATGTTGTTTTGTTGTTGTTGTTCGTTGAACAAATGTTTGAACATCTTTTGTTTTATGCTATGCATTGCTATGTTTGATTTATATCTTATATATGAATATGTATGTTGTATATATTATGCTGGAAACTCTTGGTTTTTCTTCTTTTCGATGAAGTCAAAAGGGGGAGATAAGTTGAGAGAAATGTATTTTCTTTCAAATTTCTTTCAGGCACATAACTCCAAATGAAAGGGGGAGCATACAAAATAGGGGGAGCATACTCAAAGTATGCTACTCTTAGGAAACTACATTGTTAAAGAAGATATTGATTTGTCATCATCAAAAAGAGGGAGATTGTGAAGAAGATCTTTGCTCCTGACCTTGGCACGGTCTTGATGAAGACACCAACATCACCAAAAATAAGAAAACGAAGAATACTTATGAATATAAAGCTTCAAGACAAATTAGTCTAAGTCTAAATAAGTACTTCTATACTATACTTTCGAATATACAATAGTAGTAATGCTCAAACTATAAGAAAATTGAAACACTTCAAGTATAAACAAAACAATTTTAAAAAATAGTGTGTAACAGGTTACTATATCTAAGTAACAGGTTATATAAGTGAGAAAACCACTTACCCAACAAAAACTGTACAGGGTAATTGATTATTGTATATGAGTAACAAATTACCCAGTTTTAGCAAAGTTGAGTAATCGATTACTCATGGTTGTAATCAATTACTCTAATTAAATTTTAAATGTCCAGTTGGACAGAGAGTTTGGATAATCGATTACTCAAGGTTGTAATCAATTATTGAGAGTTGTTGCATCAATTTTCAGATTTCAAAATGAATGGTTTTCATCCCAAACGAAATGGTTTCATTCCAATCAATTCCTACCCTTTCAAAGATGTGTTATGGCGGGTTGGAAAGCCTATTTAAAGGCATTGAAACTGAGAATCAAATCATAACTCTTACACAATCTTCTCACAAACTTTCAAACATAATTCTGAAAATTCTTTGAAATATTTTATGCACTTTTTGCAACTTGTTATTAAACTTTTAAAATAATTTTTCTGAGTTGCGTTTAGTAAAGTATTTCAAAGTTTTACAAACTTATAAGAGCATTATTACTTAATATACAAAGAGTTATCGGATTGCAAGTGATATTATATTCCAAACATGTAATGACAATCTTGTCATTATTGTAAATTCTTCATCGACAATGCAGAATTCTTTCTTTCACAAGGGTGTGATAAGAAAGAGGATAGCGTCACTTGTAAAGAGTGTTTTCCAAGAGTGACATAAGTATTAGTGAGTGAGTAAAATACATAGAGACCTCGGGGTGAGATATTGTAATTACAACTCATAATATTTAGTGAAGAAATCTCTTGTGTTGCAAGACTGCAAGAGTATTGGACGTAACCTTCAGTGGACAAGAAGGTGAACCATTATAAAATCTCGGTGTACGCTCTTCTCCTCTTGATTTTTACTTGTTAATTTTCTGCATAATTTTTCCGCTGCACTTAACTCTTGATTTTGCAGAAAAAATAACCATACTTTTAAGTCAACTAATTCACCCCTTCTTAATTACAATCTTACTAATACAAAGTTTATTTGCATGTAAGTATGTATATGTGTTTTGATTTGATTCTCACAAAAGCTATACTAAATGGTCCCAAAAAATTTACCTGATCCAACGAGATGGACCTGATCATCTCATAAAATGTGAATTATATTGTTTAGAAATGTTGGTATAGGTAAATTCAACTATAGAAACCCATTTACTTGATTATGCAAAAAAAAAAATTATTAGTCCTCCTAATTTTTTTATTACTATATAAAAATTATTTTCCTCATAAATATGCTTATTTTTTTTATAGGATAAAGAACCATTTATTCTTTGGAATATAATACATACATGAGTGTCACCTGACTTTGGTAGAATCAAATTTGATGTCTCACACATTTTGTATCATTTGATGGAACAAGGATCCTCTCCAGTATTAGAAATGAAAGTTCTTCTTTTTCCTTTTATTTTTTATGACAAAAATATTATTTTATTGTAAATGAAAAAAAAAATGTCATAACATATTATTTTTTGCTTTTATGTTATATATTCACTGTCTCTTCAGACATGTAGTTAAAAAATATAATATAAAATTTCAATTACATTTCTTGTATTATATATGACCAATCACAATATTCTATATATGGAATGTCACACAATATAATACAACAAATTGGCCACTTAAAATTGGATTAACCTTTTGTATCTATCTAAATATATAAAAGCTGTGCAGATCTAGGTACAAGATTGTGGTAAGAAAACATACAAGCTATACAACAGATGTTTGAATAAATACATGCCTGCTACAATCTGATATCATCAAAAAATCAGTTCATTATTAATCAACGTTGTGCCCATTCCCTAAATTCTTCATCCACCATAATCACATAATGTCATTTGCACACTAATTTTCTACATTATATTTACACATGATTGATTATGTAGAATACATTGTCCATTAACAATAGTAAATGACTGTTCATGGGTTTAAAAATAAGATAAAACAATTGAATTTTGCAAGCATCATTTCTCTTCACATCACCACACCAAGTTGCTATCTTCCTTAGCTAGATTGATCCTACCAATTAATTGTTGTTGTCTCTACTAGAAGATGATGGAAACAAGTCACCCCATTTCTTATTCTTACCCGAATCTTCTCCACCACTCTGGTTTCCTTGAGTATTTCCAGTGCCAATGATTGAAGTAAGTGCTGCTGCCAAAGATGACTGAAAACTAGGATCAGCTATGATGAATTTAGTTGCAGCAGCTATAGTATCTGGCATAGAATGTTGAGCTTCTTGATGAGGGATTGGAGCATTGTTGTTGTTCCTTTGCATGTAGGAATGGTACATATTTTCCATTGGTTGTCTCCCAAGGTTTATATTGCTAAGGATGTTCCTGTTGTTATTATTACTATATGGTTGTGCATTGTGGCTGAGGAAGCCATTGCTCCAAGACATTGCATTGGATTCAGAGGAAGTGAAGTTCAAGCTTGTGGAAGAAGGATATAATAATGGTCTTGTTATAGGGTTATAGTTTGAAGAAGTAAATAATCTACCACCAAAGTTAGGAGCTGATGAGGAACTAGAAAGTGGAATATTGGAAGTGAGGTCAAGAGTAACTGTAGGGTGTGATTGTGAAGTTGAGGATATTGAAAGTGCAGGATGTGACAAATAGAATTGCTTTGGTTTGGAACCATCATTTGGTAAGTATAAGTTCAAGCCATGATGAAGATTAGAAGAAGTGGTGGTTGTGGCTGATGAAGGAGGCATTGAGGAATAGTGAGAGGTTGATGAGCCAGTTAATAACATGGAAGCAGCTGCAGAAGTTGTTGAAGCCATGGCTGTGGCTGAGAGAGGAAGAGAGTGGTTGTGTGTCCCTTCATAAGTGGTGATTAAAATGGACATGTCTTGAGCACATCTTTGCACCTGAAATATTGCATATGATCAAGTAGTGCATGAATGGTATGTAACCACATCTTCTTTTTCAAAGTTTATATCTTGTATCTACATTTTATTTTTTATTTGTTAGAAAAGTAAAACAAAAATTAAATATATTAATTTTATATTTTTTTATCAATAAAAATGAAAGAGTATCTTGGAAATCCCGAATTGTACGTACATTGTTCTTAAACATTCTAATATTAATTAACAATGTTCTTACTCATTTTTCCTAATTTCTTATACATCTATTGTATATTGCTTTGGAAAATTATAAGTTTAAAACGATAAAGTACGTGCAAAAATTACATTAGAAAAATAGTGAGATGATAATTCTCTAACATGAAAACTAAAGATACCACGGATCAACTTGCCAACTTTGGTCTATCAATCCAGAATATAGAATGGTGGAATCATGCTCCTAGCTTTATATTGGATGAAGTTAATAGGAATTGTTTAGCTCTTCCTAACTTTCGATTTGTCTCTTAATTCTCCTTCCTTGTTTGTAACTCTCTTTGGCTAATAAATTGTCTGTTGTTTAAAAAAAAAAATCTTAAGAGATTCACTAGTTTTTTTTGCTTATCACTTGTTTATAAATTTTTTTATAAATAAACTAAGCTCGTTTAACAAGCTTAATTTTTAAGGAGAAGCTTATAAACTAGGAAGCAAGCAATAAAAGAAGATCCTGAATTAAAAATACAATCTATACGAAGGAAGCTTATAATCACTTTCTCAAGTTTCTTTTCATAATTTAACAAAATTCTATTTTCTTATACCTAAAGTTAGTTTGTATGAAATAATAAACCATTGACATTTTGGTTTTGTAAATCTAGTAGAGTTTTCCACCATTAGATAATACTTTGGTTCTGTGAAGAGAGAGGACACAAAGAATGAAATGTAAAGGTTGTGTTCGAGTCCCACCATCAACAAAAAAAGGAGTCAGAATGTGGTTTGATGGTTAGGATGAAGGGGTTGAAGGTGGAGTCTCACCCACAACAAAAATGCTAACATACTAATAACTAGATCAAAAAACATTATACCTCAACATTTATTTTATAGAATGTTTATATTTTTTTGGTACTGCGACTAAGAGTATCTTCTCTATCTTTGGTAAAAAACTAATCTCTTTCTTTGGGATGTATGACTGCTCATCTCAATTAGTATTGCTCTTAGAAATCAAACTCTTAACTTTTTGATATTTCTGAGATCTAATTGAGTGTTACAGTACTACACCAATATAATATTACATTTACATTATAAGCACACAGTATGAACTGGTCCATAAGTTCCCTAAAAGGAAGTGCAACATTATGACAAATTGAAAGCCAATGAGAGTGTATTAATACCTGTTTTCTTACTGGGCATGATGGTGCAACTGTGCACCGATAATAAGCTCTAGGGCAAGGATTTCCCTTCGAAATCTTCTGTCCATATTTCCTCCATTGACATCCATCATTCAACTGTTTTAAGAAATCCAAGTGTATGTGACCATATTAATTTACCTTTTCACTTTAAAATGAACAAGGAATCACCTCAACCCACAAGAGTCCATATACACATTATTTTAAATTGTAATCATTCACAATATCGTCAATATCTCACACAATTTATATGATAATGGCAGCTTAAATCTTATTTTTTTCTTCAGCTATCCTTAACTCCTATCAAAATCGCCACCTTAACTATAAGAGACTATTAAATGGTAAGAGATTATTGGTATAAACTACATCCTAATTGTTAATTATGAATAAAGTAATATATAACTTTTATTAATTAATGTATGATCAACAACTTAAATATAGTTGAGACTATTTGTTCCAAAGCATACAATAATTTTTCCCACACTCTAGATAAAAATCATAATTAAAGTTACAAGTAGAGTCCAAATAAAATGTGGAGAGGGAGTTATATACCGTTGGGGTGTCACATCTTGCTCTAACACAAACTCTAGTTTTCTTTGCAGGATTTTCTAGTGAAACTTCATCCTTATGAGGTGTCCAAGTTTCTCCAGCTTCTTCTTCCTTTGGTACTTCAGAACTGTTTTCAGGGCTTGGCTTTAACAAATGTTCAGTTGTGCTTGTTGATTTTGATGTTTCAAATTTGCATTCTAGTCCAAGGGATAAGTTTTCATATTCTTTCTCTTTCATTTGTGTTTTTGCTTTCTCATCGTTTCTTGGATTACTTAGGAAATTTCCAAGACTAAGGGAAACTAGTTCTGATTCCTTTATTATTTCTTGAAGGTTGGTATTTTCTTTATCAGAAGAATTTGGCGTCTCTTGTTGAGTAATATTGTGGATATGCACTTGTAGTGTCTTGTAATCATTCATGACTCGGTTCAAACACATCTTTAGCCTTTGATTTTCTTCTCTTATTTCCCTCATTTTGGCTTTGGCATTTTCAAGTTCATCAACCTATGATCATGAAGGCATATAGATCATACAAAGTTTTTTGTAATTGTAATTGGTCTTTTAATTATTATTTATTTCTAAACAGTTAAAAAAATCAATTACTAAATATACTGAAAAATCGAACCTCTTCCTTTTTGTTTATGGATGCACTTGGTCCATCCTCTGGAATTGTTCTTTTGGTATTAGTCATGGGTGGCTCCTGTGTCACATGCAAAAAAACAAAAAGTATTATCCAAGTTATTTAATTTATACACTAAATATTTTGACACCATATCTTACCCTATAAATTTATCTTTACAAATTATTACGCGCTTTTATTTTTATTTTTATATACACTTTCTTAAAATACATAAAAAAATTGGTTTCAAGAAAACATTTTTCATAAATTAATATTAATGTGTATGCACAAATGCAACTTTCTCATGATTTTTCCTTTTTTTTCTTTCTGGATGGAATCATACAAGTATTATTACCATGGTTTTCCCAACGGCTTATAATTCCTCATTCCTAACATATAAAATAATAGAAATTTTAGAGTGATGTTTCTTAATGCTGACAATGAAAAATAATAACTCAACTATAGGAATAAAGTTATGAGCAAGTGTATACAATGATGAGGAATTGAGCATTTTCCCCATCTTTGGTTGGAAGAAAATGCGATTTTTTCTGGTTTTGCATGTGATATGTGAATTGTCATGTTTTAGATATCAATCTTATTATTGCTAGCTTCCCTGCACATGCATGAGTCAACTCTTATGTATTATTAGAACTCTAGCGAATCTATGAATAAATTTGCTCAATTTATAAATTAACCGCTAATATATATTACAAATGACATGCATGTATAATTACTCTTAAGGGACTTTCTAGTTTATATATATATATATATTTATAGGCAAATATTAGTATTAGTAGTAGATGAGACTCAAACCTGATAATCTAATTATGTTATGACTCTCTAATTCGATATATATTTTGATTGATTTTGGGATACAATTTGCTGCTAAGCAGTAAGATAAGATTATGGTGAAACAGAAGCTTTGTAATATATGATCAAAGAAAGAGTATTAATCTACCATCTCTCTTGTGCTGCTACTATATAAGCCCCAATTAATTGAATTTCTTCTTAATACAATCTAACTTCTTGCAACCTCAAGGGTGTACTTTTCTTCGTACAAGTAAATGTCTACGTAGGTCTGAGCAGGAATATGATGAAATTATCGAAATCAACATCCATAAATATAGTTTGATTTTGGAAAACAATAAAAGTCATGAACTAAAAGGAAGTAAATGATCCTATCTTTTTGTTAGGGCGTTATATAACAGGAACTCGATATTTTGCTTAAATCATCATTCATCTCAGTTTACTTGCGGATATGTCCATGTAGCTATATATGAGGTGTTCACTATTTCAATAATTTCATCAAATATAGTAGTTAATATTATACCTAATATGAAAGAATCTAAAATCAAACACATATATGTATGGTTGAAAATGAATTGCAGTTGTAAAAACAAAGAGAAGTTCCAGATCACAACAATTTGATTCAATTTCTATAGCTTTATTGACTACCAAATCATAGACACCATATATATATATATTGAATTTTTTCATGTGAAATAAAGAGTTAATTTTTATACCTTGATAACAGCAGTCTCATCACCAACACCAGAGTCACTTCTCTTCTCATCTTTGACTTCACCACCATGATCAGAATCAGATCTTTCTGAACCAAACTCCATATGCTTCTCCTTTCTACTTTTCTTTTCTTTTTTGATAATGCTTTCTACTTTCTGGGTCAGCAAAAAAAAGTCTCTTTTATTTGTTAATATATATAGAGAGAGGAGCTGCATGAAGTATTTGACTCTTGAAAATAATTAAAAAATAAAAATAAGAAGATATTAAGTACCGTTTGAGGTATCCAACACGGATACACATGTACAAAAAAATGTCAAACGCGGGCCAATCCAATTGCACTATAAGAAAACAGTGAAACAAAGACATTGTAAGAGGAAAGTATTGTTTTAGTCTAAGGAATTTGTATTATATAAGTTGTAGAAGAATTCAACTTCAACGTTGGAGACAAGATGTCAGCGAGAACGAAAGAGAGGTTGAAGCCGCAATGGTCGGAACGGCCTACTAACTACAAAATGGAATCGTTGAAGTTTCCAACATTACAAAAGTCATATCAAGCCAAAACAAATGGCTTCGGGGTCAAACCTTTTGCCCGTTGCTGTGACGGGAGCCTTCCTTATTCTATTTATTAACCTACACATCCTTATATTATTAAATATCTGGCTAGTATTTAAAATTGGGATTCCATTTACCCTTATTGTGATTACCATTATCGTGGCACAGATATTAGAGTCTTCCTGATTTGGTGAGTGTGGTTCATGGGTTGAGCCTGAGTGGATTTTCCCTGGGAAATTAGCCTTTTTTCCGGTTTTGGCCTGCACACACTTCAAAGATGATACTTGATAATTTAACATGTATTAAGCATCTATAATTAATTAGCCAATAAATTGGATTAAATAAAGAGTCAAAGTGCCACAAAAATGATAGTTAAATTATTATATCATGGCACTTAACAAATGCATCAAAACTAATTTTATCTTTGAATTCTAATCAATAGTCAAATAATTACCGACAATTTTATTTCGAATTTTAAATGGACAATTTCAGTTTTTTTATTCTCAAATTAATTAAGGGTTTCAAATTTTAATTCCAAAATAAATTACTTGTTACAAATTTATTTAAATCAGAATTTATGTTATGGTTACATAAAAATCTATAAATAAGAGGAAGGAAGTTGTAGAAAACACATGGAAAAAGAATGGAAAGAAAAGGCTGAAAAGTATAGAGAAGAGATAACAAAAATTTCAAATTGAAGATTCTAGTCTTGAAATTTGTGCATGACCATAAACCTAGTGTGAAAAGCCATGTGTTGCTTTCTCACTTGTCTGTCGTCACGCTGCCAGACCGCCATAGCAGAATTCGACTCGGAACAGAACCTATAAGTGCCGCTAGAGCATGTTGTAAGACTGAGATGACAACTAAGAGGGGGGAGTGGATTAGTTGACTTAAATCTTTGACAGATTTTTCGGCAATTATCGGAGTTAGTAGCAGCGAAAAAGCTATGCAGAAAAACATCAAACAAATTTAAAAAGATAATGGAGAAGAGAGTACTCATGGATTTTTATAGTGGTTCACATTCTTGTCCACCGAATGTTACATCCAGTACTCTTACAACACAATAAAATTCTTCACTAGATACTAAAAGTAGCAATTACAATATCTCATCCCAAGATTTCCTTGTACCTTACTCACTCTCTAATACCTATATCATTCTTTGGAAAATACCATTTCCAAGTGACTTTATCCATTTTCTTATCACACCCTTGTGAAAGAAAGTAATTCAACAAATTGGACGAAAAAAACTTTAACTATGGCAAGGATTGTTTTCACAAGATTTGAAACTATGAACTCTTGCAATCCAATAATCCTTTATACACACTTAATAATAATGCTCAGAAGGTTTTGAATATCTTTGAAAAGCTACACTTGAAGCAACTTTAAAAAATATACTCTGAAAGTTAAGAACAAGTTACAAAAAGTGCAGAACAAGTATTTCATAAAAGTTTAGATTATGTATATGAGTTATATTAAATTTATGAGTTTCAATGCCTTTTAATATGCTTTAAATCAGTCATAACACCTATATGAAAAGGTAAGAATTGATTGGAATGAAACCATTTCGTTTGAAGTGAAAGGTTGTGTAGTTTGAATCTAAAAACTGGTGCAACAACTCTCAATAATTGATTACAGCCTCGACGTAATCGATTACCTAAACATTTTGTCCAACTAAGTAATTGATTAACACACAGTGTAATTGACTACCAAGATTGTAATCGATTACCCAAACATTATGTTCAACTGAATAACTGGTTGTCATATATTGTAATCGGTTACTTACAGGATGTAATCGATTACCCAATTATTATGTTCAATTGAATACCCGATGACTACAATGTGTAGTCGATTACTCAAATGGGTGTAATCGATTATCCTGTTCAGTTTTTGTTGGGTAACTCGTTTCTCATTCATGTAACTTGTTACTTAGTTCTGGTAACCTATTACTTAGTCATAATAAGATGTTACTTAGATCCAGTAACCTGTTACACAGTATTTTGAAAATTGTTTTCATTTATACTTATAGTTTTCAATTTTCTCTTAAAATAATTTTGAGCATTACTACTATTTGTATATAATAGAGTATAAGGATATAATTACCTAAAGACTTAGATCCTAATTTCTTGAAGCTTTATCTTCACTGTCTTCATAATTATTCTTCCTTTTCTTCTTTATGTGATGTTGGTGTCTTCATCAAAATTGTGCCAAGGTTAAGATCAATATCTTCTTCACAATCTCCCCCCTTTTGATGATGACAAACCAATATCTTCTTGACAATGTAGTTTTCTGAGAGTAGCATACTTTGTGATATTCTGACTTGACTTGAGTATGCTCCCCCTATTTTGTATGCCCCCCTTTGTTTTGGAGTTACGTGCCTGCAAGATTTTTAAATAAAAAATACACACTCCCAACTTTTCTCCCCCTTTGACTTCATCAAAAAGAAGAAAAGCCAAGAGTCCAGCACACATACAATATGTATATAGAAAATATAAGGTTAACATAGCATAGCAGAAAACATAAATAATGTTCATACAAAGTTCAAATATAATCAGAAAAACAACAAAAAAAATTTTGTCCATAATCACACAACATTACGAAATAGAATTCCTAGACAACAAATGTTCTAAAACTCAGGCTCAGTGTTATTGTTATCAATATTCATGCTATTGATCTTATAAGAAAGACGTTGAAGCTGAAATTGGACTTGTTGATTCTGAGCATCAAGAGCATCCATCCGATTAGAGATATAGCCTCGAAGAGAGAATAATTCATCCATGACCATCTGATTGGTAGGCATGGCAGCAGATGAAGAAGACTCAGCATGAAACTCAAAAGGTTGGTGTTCAGGAGGGTTAGTAGAGACATTTGGATCAACAGGTGCAACTTGTCGATCAATTCGATGCTTATAGGGTCTATCAATGGGATCTCGAAAGAAGCCCATTTTGTGGATCACATCCACATCGATTTTACAATCGCTTTCATCAAGTATGGCTTTAGATTCAGTATCAGTGAATACACCAAAATGCTCAAGTACTTTGGTAATGATGATTGCATAAGGCAAAGGGCTGAGAGTCTCTCGTACAGACCATATTTGTCTCATTACAGTCAGAGCCCAATTGATTTAAAGGTTATACATAAGAGCATACATCAATTGCAGTTCCATGTCATTGATATCAAAATGATTTGAAAATTTTGGAAGAATGACGTAGCTTAGAAAGTAATGAAGCAAACGATCTATGAGATTGAGATTTCCTACAACAAGGATATCTATACTCTTTACAATTTCACCTAACGCTAGTTGCTTACACATTTCTATTTCTCGTTTAGAAAATCTACACATAGAGTAGTAGAACTCTTTTATATCATAGTTATCTCATTCACATGCAAGACCAAAGTCTTTTATGCTATCTTGATAAGGTATATTACATCATATTGAACTGAAGGTTTTAACATCTAAAGTAATTTCTTTTCCTTTCACATTTGATGTTAAACGATTCTTCCTAAAGTTCAAGTTGCAGTAAAATACTTTAACAAGTTCATGGTAATAGGCATTTGATTCTTCACATAAATTAAAAAGATCTTGTTGCCTAAGTAGAATAGGAAAATGGAAAACATCAAACTAAAAGTTACTGACATTGCCATACTTAGGAGCAAATATAGAGTGTCCAAGGAAATATTCTGAGACAACTTTGCATTGTTCATCATTGGCAAGAAGACGTGCCAAATCCATAGGGTTAGCTTCACAAGATGAATTACCTTGCTTCTTTTGAGACACATTGGTATGTTGCTTCTTAGCACTTGATGATGAAGCCATTGATTGAGGTTTTTGAAAAGTTAGGTTTTTGAGGTTTGAGAGTTTTGGAGATTTTTTATTTAGGCAACTAAACACGAAATCTATGGAATAGAAGTGTTTAGAATTGAAAAAGTGATATGAAACGACTCAAAAATCACACAAAACAGATCAAAAACGAAGATTTTAGAGGAAAGCTAGGGTGAAAACGAAAATAGAGGTTTGAGGAAGAAAAATAAGTGTTTAAAAAATGAGGAGATAAAGTTAAATACTGGTCAAAATAATCAGTTACTCAAAGTGAGTAATCAATTACTTAACAAAAAAATTCCCAGATTTCAAATAGCAGCCTTAGGTAATCGATTACGCATATGGGAAATCGGTTACTGAGAGTTCCTGCTCAATACTATAATTGGTTACTCTCTAGAGTAATCGATTACTGACCCCAAAATTTCGATTTTTCAGGCATATTGATGCCTAATAATTGAATATTTACCCAAAGTAATCGATTATATACCCTAGAAATGAAAATTTTGAACAACAATAAGCAATTTTAAGTGCAAGTAGGCATAAGATTAACATAATGAAACAAACATATAATCATATATAAGCATTTAAGATAGGTAAGCTTCATCAAGAATGCCTAATTCTCGTCTAATTTTATAAAAGGGTTCTTTTGTCAAAGGTTTAGTGAATATATCTGCTACTTGACCATGAGTATCAACAAATTCTACAGACACGTCTTTCTTTTGGACATTGTCCCTAAGGAAGTGATGTCTGATATCTTTGTGTTTAATTCTAGAATGCATTACTAGATTCTTTGTAAGATTTATAACACTAGTATTATCACATTTTAGGAGAATGCAACTTAAGTCTAAGCCATAATCTCGTAATTGTTGTTTAAGCCACAACACTTGGGCACAACAACTACCTGCCGCTATGTACTCTACTTCAGTAGTACTGAGGGCAACACAAGCTTATTTCTTGCATGATCATGAGACCAATACATTTCCTCATATATGACAAGTACCACATGTACTTTTTCTCTCAGTTTTGCATCCAACAAAATCTGAATCTGAATATCCAACTAAATCACATATACTTCATTTTGGGTACCATAATCCAACGTCAGTTGTGCCTTTAAGATATTTCATGATTCTTTTGACAACAACTAAATGTGATTGTTTTGGTTTTGATTGATAACGAGCACACAAACAGACACTACACATTATATCAGGTCTACTGGAAGTTAAATAAAGTAGGGAACTAATCATACCTCGATACTTTGATATGTCAATGCATTTTCCAGCTTCATCTCTATCGGCATATATACCAGAACACATAGAAGTGGTGTTGACATGCCGTCATCTATTTTAAATCTTTTCAGCAAATCTCTGCAGTATTTGGATTGACTTACAAAATTAACACCCTTAAGTTATTTGATTTGCAATCCAAGGAAGTAATTTAACTTCCCATCATAGACATTTCAAACTCCTCTTGTATCATTTTGCCAAAATCACTACACAAAATCTCATTAGTAGAACCAAAATAATATCATCAACATATATTTGAACAAGAAGAATATGATGATTTATTTTCTTTATAAAAACTGTAGTATCGACCTTTCCTTTGGTAAAACCCTTTTCAATTATAAATTTTGTTAGACGATCGTACCAAGCACGATGAGCTTGCTTTAAGCCATAGAGAGATTTCTTTAGTTTATATACGTGAGAAGGATGTTTGTAGTCTTCAAAACCTAGAGGTTGTTCTACAAACACTTCTTCTTGTATATAATCATTAAGAAATGCACTTTATACGTTCATTTGATATAACTGAAAATTCAAAGAGCAAGCATATGCAAGTAATAATCGAATAGCTTCAAGTCTAGCAACATGAGCGAAGGTCTCATCAAAATCTATTCCTTCTTCCTGATTGTATCCTTGTGTTACCAGTCTAGCTTTATTTATAATGATAATTCCATTTTCATCTAATTTATTACGGAATACCCAACAAGTTCCTATAACATGCCTATTTTCCGGTTTAGAAAGAAGTCCCCAAACTTCATTTCTCTCAAACTGGTTTAACTCTTCCTGCATAGCAAGAATCCAACGTTCATCCTCAATTGCATCATCAATCTTGGAAAGTTCTATTTGAGAAATGAAGGTGATGTTTAAACAAGCATCATTTAGCTTTAAACGAGTAGTGATACACTTACTTATATCGTCAATAATGTTGTCAATAGGATAATCTCGATGAGTTCTCCATTCTTTGGGTAAATCAGAATGAATATGCTCTTCTTGAGAAGATAGTGTATCATTCATTTTCAAATGCTCAGTATTGGTTGTTGCATTGGTAAAAAAACTCTTCTGTTAAAGGGGAACTTGGCAAGTCCTCTTCATCAAAAGTTAAATCATTCTTTATTATAGGATTGGTTTCATCAAAAGATACATGAACAAATTCTTCTATAGCTAGAGTTATTTTATTAAAAATTCTATAAGTTGTACTCATAAGAGAGTAGCCTAGGAAGAGTCCTTTATCGACTTTTGCATCAAACTTGCCTAAGTTGTTTTTACCATTATTTAAAACAAAACATTTACAACCAAATACATGCAAATGAGAAATGTTTGGTTTTCTACCTTTAAAGAGTTCATAGGGGGTTTTCTTGAGAATTGGTCTTATAAGAACTCAGTTTGAAACATAACATGTTGTACTAACGGCATCAGCCCAAAAATATTTTGGAAGATTAGTTTCATTCAACATTGTACGAGCAAGTTCTTCTAAGGACCGATTATTTCTCTCTACAACACCATCTTGTTGTGGTGTTCTAGGAGCAAAGAAATTGTGATGGATACCAAGATCATCACAAAATTATTCAAAAGAAGCATTTTGAAATTCTCCCCATCTTATAGCAGCGATTTTCAGTGATTTTTCATTTTGAACTCTTTTAGAATATTTGCTAAAGGCGTTGAATGTCTCATTCTTATGAACTAAGAATAGAGTCCAAGCATATCTTGAATAATCGCCTACTATAACAAAAGCATAGTAGTTACCACCATAACTTTTGGTCCTTGAGAGGCCAAATAAGTCCATGTGTAGTAATTGCAATAGTCTTTCGGAAGAAACCATATGCTTAGGTTTGAAAGAAGTTTTTGTTTGCTTACCCATTTGAGAAGCACTATATAGTTTGTCTTTAACAAACTTCATTTTGGGTAACCCAACAACTAAATCTTTCTTAATCAGTTTATTCAAATGATCCATATGTATATGAGCAATTCTCCTATGTCAAAGCCATGTATCATGATTATTATTAGCAACTAAACATTTTATTGGTAAAGAAGAATCTATGTCAATCATATATATATATATATATATATATATATATAATTTATCCTCTTACCAATTAGTTTAGAGTTATTAGAATCCTTACTTTCAACGATGCACTTGTTAGGATAGAATGCCAAATCAAATCCTTTGTCGCATAGTTGAATTATGCTCAACAAGTTGTTCTTGAGTCCTTCGACATATAACACCCCTTCTATAGTTTTTAAAGGTGGCTTACTGATTCTACCAACTCCAAGTATTTTTCCTTTGTTGTTATCACCATATATTATATAGCCTTTGTCCCTTGGAGTAAGGACAAAGAACTTATCTTTGTCGTTCGTCATGTGCTTAGATTGCATACGGCTCTTAAATTATCCTCTTCATCATCATAATGATGAGATGTCATTAGTGAGAGATGTGCTTATTCTTCATTTTCTAGTTCAGAGGCAGAATTGTTATCATTGTTTTCCCAAACTATGTAGGCTCTTCGTCTAGTCCTCATTTCATTCTTGCATTTGGAGGCATTCTTTTCAGGTTGGGACAGTCCATCTTTATATGACTAGGCTTACCACATTCAAAACATGTGAAGTTTTGGTTTGAAGTGGAGTCATCATTATTCTTGGTGAATTTCTTCATTTGTCCAGTTTTAGCGCCTTTGTTCCTTTTAAGGAACTTGCTGAACTTCTTTTCAAAAAGACTCATGTCTTCCATCTCTTCCTTTACTGATTCATCTTCTGATGAGTCATATCTATCTGCTTGGCTTTTAGATATATATTTCTTCTTCTTCTCTTGCTCTTCATGTTGGTCAAGTTGGCTAAGTTCCAATTCGCGTTCCTGTAATTTACCAATTAAAACAGCCAATGACATTTTTGATAAACTTTTCTTTTCAGAAATGACTGTAACTTTTGGTTGCCATGTTCCGGTGAGTGATCTTATAACTTTTAAGTTCAAGTTACTATTTGATAAAGTTTTTCCAAGTGCAATAAGATGATTTGTAAGGTGATTAAACCTCTTTTGTAAATCTAGTATTTTCTCTCCACGCTTCATAAGGAACATTTCGTATTCCTAGGAGAGCGTGTTGAGTCTCGTCCTTTTGACTTCCCCAGTTCTTGCGTGTGTAGTCTCTAGAGTCTCCCACATTTCTTTAGCAAATTTGCAGTTTGATACTCTAAACAATTCATCGATGCCAAGTGCTGAAGTGAGGATGTTCCTTTCTTTGAGATCGTATTGCACCTTCTTTTTATCTTCATCATTCTATGAAGATTTTGGCTTTACTTACCTTAAACTATTGACAACTGTGAGGAGTTCATAGGGTCATTCCTCAATCGTGTTCCAGATGTCCAGAATCTTGAGATTCCATAAAGATTCTCATTATTTTCCAGATGTCATAGCATTCTCCAACAAAGCTTGGAGGGCGATTGATGTTGGAACTTTCTACTAGAAATGTTCCTGCGACCATCTTAGATACAAGATTAGTTTTGAGAATAATTTACTCAAAAAAAGCTCTGGTGCCAATTGTAAGACTGAGATGACAATTAAGAGTGAGGGTGAATTAGTTGACTTAAATCTTTGACAGATTTTTCTGCAATTATCGGAGTTAGTAGCAACAGAAAAAGTTATGCAGAAAAATATCAAACAAATTGATAGAGATAAGGGATAAGAGAGTACTAAGGGATTTCTTCACTAGATATTAAGAGTAGCAATTACAATTTCTCACCCCAATATTTCGTTGTACCTTACTCACTCTCTAATATCTATATCACCCTTTGGAAAATACCCTTTCCAAGTGACTCTATGTCTTTTCTTATCACACCCTTGTGAAAGAAAGTAATTCAACATATTAGATGAAGAAAACTTTAACTATGGCAAGGATTGCCTTTACAAGATTTGAAACTATGAACTCTTGCAATCCAATAATCCTTTATACACACTTAATAATAATGCTCATAAGGTTTTGAATATCTTTGAAAAACTACACTTGAAGCAACTTTAGAAAATATACTCTGAACGTTAAGAACAAGTTGCAAAAAGTGCAGAACAAGTATTTCAGAAAAGTTTAGATTGTGCATATGAGTTATATTAAATTTATGAGTTCTAATGCCTTTAAATATGCTTTCCAATCAACCATAACACCTCTATGAAAATGCATGAATTGATTGGAATGAAACCATTTCGTTTGGAGTGAAAGCTTGTGCAGTTTGAATATGAAAATTAGTGCAACAACTCTCAGTAATCGATTACAGCCTCGACGTAATCAATTACCCAAACATTCTGTCCAACTGAGTAATTGATTAATGCACAGTGTAATCGATTAACAAAGAATTATAATCGATTACCCAAACATTTCGTTCAACTGAATAACTAATTGTCACATAGTGTAATCAGTTACTTAAAGGATATAATCGAGTATCCAAGTATTATGTTCAACTGAATATCTGATGACTACAATGTCTAATCGATTATATTACTCAAATGGGTGTAATCAATTACCCTGATCAGTTTTTGTTGGTTAACTCGTTTCTCACTCATGTAACCTTTTACTTAGATCTGGTAACCTGTTACTTAGTCACGGTAACTTATTACTTAGATCTAGTAACCTGTTATACAGTATTTCGAATATTGTTTGCATTTATACTTGTAGTTTTCAATTTTCTCTTAAAATACTTTTGATCATTACTACTATTTGTATATAATAGAGTATAATGATATAAGTACCTAAAGACTTAGATTCTAATTTCTTGAAGCTTTATCTTCATAAGTATTCTTCATTTTCTTCTTTATGTGATGTTAGTGTCTTCATCAAAACCGTGCAAAAGTTAGGAGTAAGATCTTCTTCAGACGTGTAGCCCGCGTGATCCTGTCCAAGCCAGTCCGTCAATCCCGACATCATCATCTCTCCATCATTACCCAAAAGTCAGCAATGGCATTCCCTTCAAGTCAATAGTGTCATCTTGCACAAAATTATATGTGTTGTGTGTTGCACATTTATGTTTTTAATATTTATTTATTTTCAATTTTTTATTAAAATAAAATTAAAAGTTTTAAAAATTATAATATAAAAAATAATTAATTTTTTTATCTCTTTAATTAATTTATGGAATTTAATAGTACGTCCCTCATCTATGTCGTTTCATTCTCATGCTTCAAAAAAGAACGCGATGTATAACTAGTGCCAAATATTTGATATTAATTCTATTTTTATAAAAAAAAAAATTAGAACTTGATAGTTCAACCACAGTCCGAGTTGTCTCTTCCTCCCCGCTCCAAGCGAGAATAAGTTGTATTACTGATATCAAACCTTTGCTATTAATCCCATTTTTAAACATGAATTATCTTTAAAAATCAAAATGTTTTTTATGGGATTTGATAGTGCGGTTGTCTTCCTTCTTACTTCAAGCGAGAATGCAGTGTATAACTTGTTCCAAAACTTTGCTATTGGTTCCACCAAATTAAATTGAAATTACTACATTTATAAAACTAAATTAATCAAAAAATTAAAAATTAATCAATATTTTAACCAGAACTACATAGTTTTGATTTTTCTACTGCGCATAAGGATATGTATAAGCACGATAAACTTTTGCTAGACACAAAAATAAAAATAAAGTATTTTATTTTAAATAATTGTTAAGGGCATAAAAATCTATCCAATTAGCGATAGTATGTTTTATTGCAGGCAGGGCGCTAGCACCTTCCCAATCTATAATCAACACTTGAGCTAGATCCGAGGTTTAAAGACCATATATTTTAATTTGGGCGTAAAAGAGAGTTTCTTTTGTTTTAACCGTAGTAGCACCTCCAAATCTTTTAAGAGAGGTCGAAATCGAGTTCATCACTTCTTAAATTACAGAGTTGGTTTTCAACCGAAAATTGGATCGTGACATGAGATATAAGGGAAGAGTCTAAAAAGAAGCATCAACCAATAACTGACCTCTTGGTATCTAGATATGCTCCCCAATCTGAATCTGAAAAAATTATGAGAGTAGTAGAACTGTTACTTGAGAAAAAGATACCTGAGACATGAGAACGTTTGTGGTAACTAAGTATCATATGGGTAACTTGTTTATGTTGATCAATTGGAGAAGCAAGAAGTTGGCTCAAATGACCAACAACAAGTGACATCTAAGAAAGGAGTACTAGAAGTGTTATGCAACTTGCAATTGTATTCCATGAGTGTTGAACAAGGCTTGGATCTAAGCATTTCAAAGTATAAGAGTAAACCTAAGACATATCTTCTTTTATACAGAGTTACTCCTTGCTCTTATCTCGCAATTTGCATACCTAAGAATTCCATATTGCATATATCCTCATTACTAAACTTCTCATCAAGTAGGTGCTTGGTAGACTCAATCTTAGATAGATCATTGCCTCACAATACCAAATCATTTACATAAACTAGCATTGTAGTAAAACTAGAGGACTTGGATTTAGTGAAAAGAGTGATATCATGAAGCCATTAATACTATGGTAAGCTTATCATGCCAATTTTTTTTTAGCATGATTGAAATCAAATAAGGAATTTTCAATCTTTCATACATTATTGGGATTATCCACGTGAAGGCTAAAAAACGAATTTCTTGTATACTTTATCATTTAAATCCCTATGTAGTGTTGACATCTATTTTATGTATAAACTTATTATAACTAGAAGCCAAAGAAAGTAGAACTCTAATTGTAGTCATCTTAACTACTATGTTGAAAGTATACATATAATCAACTCCTTTAGTTTGTGTGTATCATTCGGCTACTAACATGGCCTTGTAACTTTCTACAGTTCCATTTGCATTGTATTTTACTTTGATCACCTATTTACATCCAATTGTTTTTTTTGTTTATAGGGAGATTAGTGAGGATTTTTATTTGGAGCAGATATTTCAACCTTCATTGCATTATGCCAACAATCATGCATTATAGAATCCTTGTAAAGTAGAGGTGTAGGTAATATGGAGATATCTAGGGTGTAATGTTTTTGTGAGGGACTGAGGGAGACAAGGAATCATAAGAAATATGATTAGAGCTATGATACATAATCATAGAAGAGATTGGTGGTTGGGAAGGAGAAACCAATATGCAGTGATAATCTTGAAGATAGCTAGGGGTTTCTGTAATATGTATTTATGGTGTGTCTTGTTTTGTGGCAATGTGTGCATATCTTGGAGCTTCTGCCTCGTGAAAACCTTCCCATGCCTTGATATCTCCCTTATCGTTAAAATCTCCCTAAACTTTGCCATCCATAACCTTTGCCTCTTCCTCTGCTGTCATTTCTACTATTGGTGTTGCATCCACCATTAGATATATTTTCTACCATCTTAGGCTCATCAAGGTGCAGTTTCATCTATCTCTCTTATTGAACCAACACAGAAAAGTCTTTATTGACATGATTTGTGATCTAACAAAAGAATATTGTTTATTCAAACCTCTTATAAAACAGATAGCATAGTCATGTACCCTATATATCTTCATAGTGGGTATCAATATACAAGTACACTTTATATCACAAGAACATGATGGAACAGGTCTCAAATAATTGTTGCCATAGACTTTTTATTTGGGTAAAGTATGCTCCATTTGACAAGATTTATTGTTTAATTGTGTATATCTTACAAGCTAAATAAGAGATTTTGAATACATATCTTCGTTAATATCTTTCAGGAAGATATACTCAAATCTCAAGTGAAATTTTCATCCACAAGATACTTTTTAAAATGGATGGGTCAATCAATTTATTCAACCAAAAAATTACAAAAGTATTACATTTATTCCAACAAGACAAAAGATGAATATTACTAAGAGGCTTAGGAAATGATCCATCAACAAATTGAATCTTGTTCTTTGACCTTAGTGTCATGCTTATATCTCTTTCCAAAGAATGAAAATTTTCTCCATTCATAAGGGAAGAAACAAAGACTACTATTGGATTTTTATTTGGATGTAAGAAGTAAGTGCTTGTTGGATCAAGAATGAGATTATTAATCTGGTTTGTTATTGATGAATGTCAGAGAAGGAAAATAAAAAGAAACACGATCAAATAAAAAGTGACATTAGAGAGTCTAATGATGTATGGAAGCATAGTAGAGCCACTTTTAATGCAGATGCTCTGGTAAAATCGACTTTCACGATCCTAACGAAGAAAAATGAACACAAGCTTCATATTTGAGAGAAAGTTTTATAACTAAAAGATTGAGTGAAAATGATTCTTATTGATTGAATTGAATAACTTGGGAGTAGTAAATACATTTATACACTTTCGAGAGGCATTCGTCAAGGGGATCCTATGGCACCCTTCTTATTCCTTATGGTGGCGGAAGGTTTCGCAGGTTTGATGCGCAATGCTAGAAGTGCTGGGTTATTTGAGGGTTACAAAATTTGTAGTTGTGGAGTGGAGGTGTGTGATCTTCAGTTTGCTGATGACACTGTTCTTGTTTGTAAGCCTAATGTCAAAAATCTTTAGTGTATAAAATTCATTCTCAGGTGCTTTGAACTAATTTCTGGATTAAAAGTGAACTCCCACAAGAGTTCTTTGTTTGGCATTTTGGTTTTAGATGCTTTTCTTACTGGTGCAACTAATTTCCTATCGTGTAACCTTGGGTCCTTTCCATTTCTTGGAAAATCCAGTTGGGGCTAATCCATGGAGGCTTTCTACTTGGCAGTATTTGATTGAGGTGGTGTCAAAGAGGCTTACCTCATGGAAGTGCAAGCATATTTTAGAAGAAATTGATCTTCCTTTAGGAACAAAGGATTAAGCAGCTTTTGTAACTATATTTGGCTGCACTTAGCCTACCAGCAAACCAGATATGGTCATTGCATAAGGGTTCTATATTCTTGGGGTTAGGTCTGTTGAACAAAATGCTTAGTGTCATTCATAGTTCTGAAAGATTTGTAAGCCTAAGGAGCTAGGAGGTTTAGGTGTGTGAAATCTCTCGGTGTTTAATGATTCCTTGTTGGGGAAATGGAAATGACGGAGAATTATTGACAATGAGGCGTTTTGGGTGAAGGTAATTAATTCCAAGTATGGTACTGATTTGTTTTGTTGTACTCCTAATTCCGCGTCCAGATGGTGGAAGGATCTCGGAAAAGTGGGCTCACTTAACGAGTTTAATGGTGGCTGGTTTACTGAGAATGTGTGGAAGGAAATCGGTGATGTAACCAAACATTATTTTGGCTTGATACTTGGGTGGGTCAGCAGAGTCTCGAGGATTTTTTTCCTCGACTATTTTCTCTTGTTGTGGATAAAAGGTCATTGGTGGCTCAGAATGGTTTCTGGTCGAATGAGGTTTGGTCTTGGAAGATTCAATGGAGAAGGAATTTATTTGGCACACAAGAGTCCTTGGCTAGAAACCTGCTTAACTTGATTCATCATCATGCTGTAGGAAGGAGGTCTCAGATTCTTGGACATGGGGGTTAGACATATCAGGATCCTATATGATTAAAACCATATACTTGGCTCAGGTGATTCATAACAACTCTAATTTAGATAATGTGTTAAAAAAGTGTTGGATTAGTTATGTGCCTTCTTCTATTTGTTGTTTTGCTTGGAAACTTGTTAGACAACGGATTCCAACCAAGGATGAGTTGTTCAAAAGGAACATCATTTGTGGGATTGATGACATGATTTGTGTTTTATGCAAGAATCAAGTAGAATCTACGGATCATTTATTTATCTCTTGTGACTTCACTATGAGTGTTTGACATGGCTTCTACTCTTGGCTTCAAACTCCGGTTAATGTTCCTGCATCAATAGTAGAATTGTTCATTCTTCATGATTCTTTTGTGTCTGGTAAAGGATTAAATCTTTGGAGAATGTTTTGGTTTGCGGTGGTGTGGTCAATTTGGTTGATGAGGAATGAATCAGTTCTCTCAGGAAAGGACCCAAGCTATGTTCATATTATGGATTTAATCCAGAATAGATTGTGGGTTTCGTTTTCATCATATTAAACTCTTCTTCTATTTTGTTTGCTAATTGGTGCATTGACCCAAAAAATTGTATCAATTTAGCTAGTAAAAAGATCTCTCTTTGATCTTTCTCTTGTATTGAGTGTGTACTCCTTGTGCTCATTTCAATGCAATTTTCCTTATAAAAAAAAAGAGTAAGGATTTTGGAAAAAAATAACTACCTAATATAATAGCTGAATTTCCGGCCAATCTACTTGTAACTACTAACATAATTTGCACTATGTAAAGTGCTCTGTTTTCATCATCACGTGATTTAAACTCATACCTTGATCGTTGATGTTTTATGTTTTGATTCCACTTCCATTTCAACGTTTCAACAATATTGGGCTTGCACATTCACATTAACTGTTAAAACAACTTTTGGTTCAGACTTGTCTTTAAACAAAGAAATATATTAAAAAATTGGTTTAAAAGGTATTCAAGGCGCATATCAGGTAATAACTTTTGTGTATAATCTTTTTAAAAAAAATAAATAAACAAAAAATCATTAATGAATACTAGCTAGTAGGATGCTCCTAAGCTATAAATGAATTTTTTATGAGAAAAAAACAATATTATTAATCAACAATATTTTTATCTAATGATTAGTTAGAGATTAGATTCTCAAATATATCAAAAGTTGAAATTCAATCATTAAAAACAACACTTGATGAAAGGGTACTCTCAAAGTAAAAGTAAAAACTTCTAAACCTTTAACTTTAAAATAACCTAAAGATTTTTCTTTGTACACAATATCTCATTTAAGACATGGCATTTTCCTAGAATCCTCGCCACCCTCCATGGGAACTCCATGTCAATTCTTTTCAAAGATCGTAACACCACTTTTGAAGGTTTATAAAAATACGAGTAAATACACAAGCAGGACCACTCTATTACCAAATGATACGTGTTTCTTCTTCCATCAAGACAACCTCGATTTCATCAGGACAATAAGCCTTGACCATATAGCATTTTTATTCTATGATTAACGCCAATATAGATTCCACTATAACACAAAGGGCATTTGCCAATTTTGTATCTAAGGTATTTCTCTTAATTATCAATGGGACGTAATATTGAACATATCTAGCAACTACCTTAACAAATCCATGAAGTCTAGCCTGGGTATCGTGGCTAAGCAAAATGACCAAAATGATTGAGACACATTGGACCTGATCGTGGAATCATGACCGAAGAGCATGGGGTGTGACCGTGAGATCGTGACCGAGGAGTAGGGGATATGACCGAGGAATCATGACTGAGGCGCATGGGACATGACTGAGGAATCGTGTCCCATGCGCATGGGACGTGACCGAGGCACATGGAAACTGACCGAGAGATACGTAACCTTGGTGCACCAGCTCTAGCTAAGGTTGGCGCATCACATGTCCTAGCTTGGCACATGAAGATTGACTGAGGCTGGCACATCAAACATAACCGCGGCACATGCAATTTGACCGAGAGTAGGCGCACTAGATCCTTGGCCAGGGCGCACTAGAAGACTTGGCCTGGCACAGACAATCTGATCGAGCCAAATCCTTGGCCTTGGCGTACTAGTTTTAAAACTTGATTCCTTAGATGTCCTAGATACTTTTAGGCACAAATACTTCTAGAATGGTCTAATTGTTTTAGTTGTTATTAGTTGCTTAAGTTAGTTAGAGGGGTAGTCATTATTTTCAAATTCTTGTTGGTTTACTTGGTTACAAGTAAGTTCAAATACCCTTCAAGGGTAGCTTTTCAATCTAAGTTTTCATAGTTATTTTTCATACAAAAGTAATATGGTATCAGAGCCTTCACCCTGAAGGTTCTGTTTACCCAAAAGTAGTAGCTACAAGCTAAGCAACACATGCTAGCAAGACTCTGAAATCTATCTTCACCACCTACATCTTTCTAAAATTAACCATCATCAAGGCAAGTCATGGCAGAGTCATTCAACAGTGAACAACACAGAGAGAGTGAGATTTCACCAAGTAGCTATGATATGCATAGTCCCTATTACCTGCACATTGGAGAGAATCCAGGTGCCATCCTTGTTACTCCCTCACAATATGGCACTAACTACCATTCATGGAGTAGAGCAATAAAAATGATACTACTTTCAAAGAACAAATACAAGTTCGTGGATGGGACCATAAGATCCAACCTTTGACATTTGGGAGCATTGTAACAACATGGTGATCTCTTCGATAAATAGATGCTTCTCATATCTAATAGCACAAAGCACAATATATATTGACAATGCCCAAGAACCGTGGCAAGATCTGAAAGAAAGATTCACCAAGGGTGACTACTTTCGTCTATCAAACCTTATTCAAGATTTGTACTCAATAAAGCAAGGGGATAAGAGCCTATTAAACTACTTCACTCATCTAAAATCTCAATGGGAATATCTGGAATCATTAAGGCCAATCCCTTATTGCTTTTGTAACTTGGGCTGCATATGTGGGATAATTGAGAAAATCAAGTCGTATAGAGAGAATGAGTTTTCCATATGCTTCTTGAAGGACTTAGGAGAAGAGTTTAGTACAACAAGAACACAAATCCTATTTATGGAACCACTACCATCAATAAATAATGTCTTCTCAGTGGTCTTCCAACAAGAAGGACAAATAGAATCAAGGGCCACCAAAATTCTATTCAACTCAGCAAATACAAGACAACAAGGAAACATCAACAACAATTCAAGTCAATCTTGGAAAACAAGAACCAACTTTGGCAAATCAAGCATCACACAAGCAAGAGGAAGAGGTGCATGAAGATCATACAACAATGGGAATATAAACAAGATTTGTACCTTCTATGGGATGGAAGGTCACACAGTGGGCACATACTAGTTTAAGCATGGATCAATCAATACTGCCACCAACAACTCCAATCCTCAGAAAGGGCAAACTAAGACACAAAAGAGTGATCTCACCAACTAAAATTATCGTCCTGAGCAACATGCACAACTTGCTTCACTACTGCAAAATGTTGGGTCATGAACCACCAATTGCAAAGGGTAAAAATTCTTCCACTTGGGTGCTAGATATAGGTGCCACTGCCATAGATCATGTGATCCCTGATCTAAATAACTTTGTGGCCTTTTAGTCCATAAGTTCTCTAACAATCAATTTGTCTAATGGATCCACTACCATAGTAAGACACTCAGGAACTATCACACTTTCAAATAGATTAGTCTTGCACAATGTGTTATACATACCAGATTTCAAATTTAACTTGATATATGTTTTTAGACTAACTAACTCTATGCAATGTAAGCTGACTTTCAATGACTCACAATGCACAATCCAGGATATGATTACCTTGAAGATGATTGGACATGCTGAAGGGGTAAATGACTTGTAGGTAATTAGGAAAAACATTAAGAATAAGACAAGAATTGAACACAATGTGAATGCCATGTACATTGCTCCTACTATTGATTTGTGGCATTTTAGATAAGGGCACCTTTCTAGTGATATATTGAACTTTATTTGTAAGAGATATGCTTATGTGAAATTCAATTGAAATATTATCTTATTGTCACTTGGGTAAACAACCTAAATTGCCTTTTCAAAACAACATGACTAAGAGCACATGCATTTTTCATTTACTGCATATGGATATTTGGGGACCTTGTCCCATTCTTCTATCCATGGACATAAGTATTTCCTTACTGTGATAGATGATAAGTCTAGATACACTTGGTTTTTCTAATGAAATCAAAGGGAGATATTGGGATTCTAGTGCATAATTGTTTCAATATGGTCAAGACTCAATTTGATAAGACCATGAAATGTATAAGGAGTGATAATGGAGCTGAGTTTAATATGCATACTTTTTAGAATGAGCATGGGATTGTCCATCAAACGTCTTGTGTTAGAACTCCACACTAGAATTCTGTTGGTGAAAGAAAACACCGACACCTTCTGAACACAACCAGAACTCTAATTTTTCAATCCAACGTTCCAAACGTGTATTGGTCTTATGTTGTCCAACAAATCACTTACCTTATAAATAGAATGCCCATTCCTACTTTGGAGCACAAGACTCCTTATGAAATCCTTTAAGATAAACTACCCAACCTATTAGACACCAAGGTTTTTGGCTGTCTCAGTTATGCCTCTACACTCACTCAACAAAGAACCAAGCTTGATCCTAAAGCTAGAAGATACACTTTTCTTGGACATAATGCATGTATAAAGGGATATGTCCTTCTTGATTTAAGAACTAGAGAGATATTCCTATCAAGACATGTCATATTCTATGAGTATGTCTTCCCTCATGCCACTGGTCTACCCAACAAAAATGACACATGGACCATCAACCTAGAAACACCTCTTCTAGACATCAACATCCCTAGACATAGAGTAAATAAAGTGAATGAGTCATATCCCATTCACTTTGATAGAGATGAGGCTCATCAAGATATTTCACCTACTGAGAGAGCCAACACCAACCTGGACAACAATCCACATGAGGATTTTCCTGCCCCAACAGTTAGGAAGTCCAATAGGATTAGGCAGCCTCCTAGCTATTTACAAGATTTTCCTTGTAACTTGATGAACTGCAATAAGGAAAAGGAACCAAAGGAGATATTGCACCCCCTATCTTCTGGCCTATCTTATCACACATCATTTTCTAATTACCTGAATTATATTTTCTCCATCACCACCAACAATGAACCCAAGACCTACACACAAGTTATTACTTCTATCCACTAGATTAAAGCTATGCAGGAAGAGCTTAATGCCCTTGAGAGATAGATAAATCTAGGTTAGTGGAAAGAGGCTATAACCAAATAGAGGGTGTTGACTTCTTAGAGACTTTTGCATATGTAGTCAAATTAACAATAATAAGAATCTTGCTAGTTATTGCATCTTCCATGAACTGGATTATACATCAATTAGATATAAATAATGCATTCTTATATGGTGACCTTAAGGATAATGTATACATGACCATACCACATGGTTTTTTATCCACCAAGCCAATAAGGCCAACAAATTACAAAAATTACTCTATGGACTCAAACAGGCTGGAAGACAATGGTTCACCAAGCTATCTGAGTCCCTTCAAACCTTAGGCTATGATCAATATCATCATGATCACTCCCTATTCACTAAGAGAATAGGACCCAACTTCTCTGCCCTTCTCATCTATGTAGATGACATTGTCTTGGCAGGTAATAACAAAGTTGAAATAGAAAATGTGAAGCACTTTCTGGATAGCAAGTTTAAGATTAAGGATTTAGGGGTCTTTAAATACTTCCATAGGCTAGAAATTTCTAGAACATCAGAGTGCATATCTCTCTGCCAGAGAGACTATGCCCTTGACATACTTTCAGACACATGATTTCTACCTATAAAATGAATGTCTGCTCCTATTGTTAAGATTACCATGTTGCATCAAGATGATGCACTCCCTACCATGATCCATCTTACAATAGAAGGTTAGTAGGAAGACTCCTCTATCTCACCAACTCTAGACCTTATATAACCTTTGTTGTACAACAATTAAGCCAATTTATTGCTAATCCAACAAATTGCCATTACCAAGCTCTAAGCAGAGTATTGAGGTATATCAAAGGTAATCCATGTCAAGGTATTTTCTATCTTGTCATGTATTCTCTTCATTTAAAAGCTCTTAGTAACTCTGACTAGGTTGCTTGTATTGACTATAGAAATTCCATCAGTGGTTATTGTGTTTTCTTAGGTTGTGAAGAAGATTTTGCTCCTGACCTTGGCACAATTTTGATGAAGATACTAAGATCACAAAAAGAAGAAAAGGAAGAAGACCATGAAGACATAGAAGATTTAAGCTTCAAGATGTTTATAGATTAAGTCTTCATATAGGTACTTCTATCCTTACACTCACTTTAATATTTAGTAGCAATGCTCAACTAATGAAAATCAATTTTAAAGAATTGGATATGTCTAAAAATGCAAAGTCAAAATTGCTAAGTAATGAGTTACGTGACCTGACTAACAGGTTACCAGAACTAGGTAACAGGTTACTTAAACTGTGAGGCAGTTGATAACTGGTTACTGGAACTACGTAACAGGTTACCTAGCTAAGAAAACAGTTACCAAGAAAAACTGACTAATGTAACTGATTAATTCAATGTATTAATCAATTACCACTTTGGATAGAAAATTTGGCTAATTGATTACCACTTCATGACAATCAATTACACAGAGGTGTTGAAACCAAATTTTCAAATTCAAATGAACAGCTTTCATCCAAAGTGAATAGGTTTCATCGTAATCGTGTCTCCTCTTCATGGAAGGATATTTTGGCTTATTGGAAGCCTATTTAAAGGCATTGAGACATCCAAATTCAAAACACATGAAAACACAAGTTGTACACAATCATACAAAAACTATCACAATTTAGTAAACAAAATTATGCACATTTTGTTAGCAACTTTTTTCCTAAACTTTCAAATTTTATGAAGTTGCTTCCAAAGTGCATTTGTTCTAAACTTTCAAAAGATTAAGAGCATTGTATACTAAGTATTTATATTGTGAGATTAAGGATTTCAAGTTATAGAATTGTCAAAACTTAAAAAAGCAATCATGTCATTGTTGTATTCTTCATCTTGGTTGTAAACTTTTCATCACAAGTGTGTATTGAGAAGGGGAAAAGAGTTCACTTGAAAATGGGATTTTCAAGGGTAGATAATTTGTGAGTGTGTAAGGTACAAGAATATCGGGGAGATAAATTGTAATTACAACTCAAATTATCTAGTAGAAAAATTTCTTGTGTGGTAAGAATACTGGATGTAACCTTTAGTGGATAAGAAGACAAACCAATATAAAAATTCTCTATGTACTCTTATTCTAATTATTCTTATCATTTACTTTTGCTTTACTTGGTTGAATTCTGCATAAATAATCCACTGCACAAAAACTTTGATAATGTAGTAGAAAAATTAGCCATATTCTCCCAACAACTAATTCACCTCTCTTAGTTGACATCTGAAACTTACAATTAGCACTAGAGCTTATTTTGATTAATCTATTCTCAAATATGATCCTGTATTTAAGATGACCTCAAGATCATTATGGGCAAAGGTTCCAATATAAATCGCCCTCCAAGCTTTGTTGGAGAATGCTAGATGAGAATCTTTATAGAATCTCAAGACCTGAATATTTGGAACGCGATTGAGGAAGGACCTTATGAACCATTCATCATTGTTAATGGTGAAAGGGAAGTAAAGCCAAAATATGTGTGGGATGATGATGTTAAAGAGAAAGTGCAATACAATCTCAAAGCAATAAACATCCTCACTTCAACACTTGATATTGACGAATTCTTGAGAATGTCAAACTGCAAATCCGCTAAATAAATGTGGGACACTCTAGAGACCACACATGAAGGAACCGAGGAAGTAAAAAAGGCCGAGACTCAATACTCTCTCCTAGGAATATGGAATGTTTCATATGAAACCTAGAGAGAAAATTCTAGATCTCCAAAAGAGATTCACTCACCTTAAAAACCATCTGATTGCACTTGGAAAAATATTGTCAAATAGTGACTTGAACTTGAAAGTTCTAAGATCACTTTCAAGACAATGGCAACCGAAGGTGACAACCATTTCAGAAAAGAAAAGCTTATCTAAAATGTCATTGGCTGCACTCTTTGGATAGTTGCAAGAGCATGAGTTGGAATTCATCCAACTTGAACAACATAAAGAACAAGAGAAGAAGAGAAAGAATATTTCTCTCAAAGCTAAAGCAGAGGAATATGAATCCTCAGCAGATGACTCATAAAAAGAGGAAATAATAGACATGAACATGCTGGTGAAAAAGTTCAGTATATTTTTTAAAAGGAATAAAAGTGGTAAGGCTGGACAACCAATGAGATTCACCAAAAGTAATGAAGTTTCCACTTCAAATCAAAGATTCAACTATTTTGAATGTGGAAAACCTAGTCATATGAAGATGGATTGTCCTACATTGAAGAAACATCTTTTCATGGCAAAATTTGAAAAGAAGACTGATAGACAGGCTTATATTGCATGGAAGAATAATGACTTAAGTTCCACTTTAGAACCAAAAGCTGAAGAGTTGGCTCATCTCTCTCTAATGGCATCTTATCATGATGATGATGAGGTAAACGAAACTGAACTTTTGAATAAGCCATCTTTTTCTGATTTACAAAATGCTTTCAATGAACTGCATAGTGAAGATGTCAAACTCACTAAAATTTGTTTCAATCAAAAAACTGAGATTGACGCATTCCACAAAAAACCTTCTTCTTCCTCTTGTCCAAATTGTATTACTCTTGAAAGTAAAATTTCCACTTTGAGTCTTTAACTCAAGAATCTTAATAAGAGTAGTACAAAATTAGATGACATGCTGAAGACACAAAGACACTCCATTGACTATAGAGGTCTTATTTTTTCCAAACCTTCTTCACTTAAGAAGATATAAGTGTCTAATAAAATTATCTTTCATGATCAAAGTATCCATACTTATCAAATTTCTAAATCTAAATCAAGGATACAAATGCATCAACGTAATTGCACTTATTGTCTAAATCACGGGCATACCTATAATACTTGCAAAATTAGAAAATATGGTATTCCCTTAGGACATTTTAAATGGGTAGAAAAAGGTACTAACCATGTAGGACCCAAACTGAATTGGATACCTGATATTACTTAAATTGTTATGTAGGAATATTTGGGAGCCGCCAACAACTTATGGTATTTGGACAGCGACTGCTCAAAACGTATGACGAGCGATAAAGAAAAGTTATTTGTCCTCAATCCAAGGGGCAAAGGTTGCGTCACATATGGTGAGAATAACAAAGGAACGATCATTGGAGTTGGAAGAGTCGAGAAGCCACCTTCTACTATAATAGAATGAGTTCTAAATATTGAAGGACTCAAGCGCAACCTACTAAGTATAAGTCAGCTTTGTGACAAAGGGTTCCATGTGGTTTTCTATCCTACAAATGCATCATTGATATTAATGTATCTGAAAATTCTAAACTTGTTGGTAAGAGAATCAATAATATCTACATGATTTCTTTAAATGATTCTTCTCTTCCCGTAAAATATTTAGCTATTAATGATAAAGATACATGGCTATGGCATAGGAGAATTGCTCATATTCATATAGATTATTTGAATAAATTGGTAAAGAAAGGTCTGGTTGTTGGTTTAGCCAAAATGAAGTTTGTGAAAGACAAACTATGTAGTGCTTGTCAAAAGGGTAAACAAACAAAGACTTATTTCAAACCAAAACATATGGTTTCTTCTAAAAGATCATTACAGTTACTACATATGGACTTATTCAGCCCTTCTCAGACCAAAAGTTATGGTGGTAACAATTATGCTCTTGTGATAGTAGATGATATTTCAAGATATACTTGGACTCTATTTTTGGTACACAAGAATGAAGCATTTAATGCCTTTAACAAATATGCTAAAAGAGTACAAAACGAAAAATCCTTGAAAATGGATGCTATACGAAGTGATCATTGGGGAGAATTCCAAAATGCTTCTTTTGAGAAATTTTGTGATGATAATGGTATCACTCACAATTTCTCTGGTCCGAGAACACCACAACAAATGGTGTTGTAGAGAGAAAGAATAGATCAATTTGAGGAACTGACACGTACAATGTTGAATGAAACTAATCTGGCAAAATATTTTTGGGCACATGCAGTTAGTACGGCATGCTACGTTACCAACCGAGTCCTAATAAGACCTATTCCAAAGAAAAATTCGTATGAACTATTCAAAGGTAGAAAACCAAATATTTCTCACTTGCATGTGTTCGATTGCAAATGTTATGTGCTAAATAATGGAAAGGAAAACTTAGGAAAGTTTGATGCAAAATTCGAGGAAGGAATTTTCCTTGGCTATTATCTTACAAGCAAAACTTTTCGACTTTTCAATAGGAGAACTTTGGCCATGGGAGAATCTATTCATGTGACTTTTGATGAGCCTAATCCAACCTTGGAACAAAAATCCATGGTTGATGATGATGGCTTTCCTAGTCCATGCTTGGAAGAATCTATTAATGATGTAACAGCCAACAAAGAGCATTAGAAAATAAATGACAATATACTTTCACAAGAAGAGTATATTCACTCTGATTTACCTAAAGAATGAAGAATCCATCGATATCATATTATTGACAACATCATTGGTGATATAAGTAAGGGAGTCTCTACTCACCTGAAATTAAATGATGTCTATCTAAACATGGCTTTTGTTTCTCAAGATGAACCATCCAAGATTGATGATGCAATCGAGGATGAATACTGGATTCTTGCTATGCAAGAAGAGCTTAACCAGTTTGAGAGAAACGAAGTTTGGGAACTTGTTCCTAGACCTAAAGAAAGACATGTTATAGGAACTCGTTGGGTCTTTCAGAATAAATCATATGAAAATGGCATTATTATAAGAAATAAAGCAAGACTTGTAGCTAAAGGATACAACCAAGAAGAAGGTATCGACTTTGATGAAACCTTCACTCATGTTGCTAGACTTGGAACTATTAGGCTATTGCTTGCATATACATGTTCTCTAGATTTACAATTATATCAAATGGATGTGAATAGTACATTTATGATTGGTTATATACAAGAAGAGGTATATGTCGAAAAACCCTATGGGTTTGAAGACTACAAACATCCCTCTCATGTCTATAAGCTTAACAAAGCCCTATATGGCTTAAAGCAAGCTCTAGGTGCATGGTACGATCGGCTAACAAACTTTTTAACTGATAAAAGGTTTTACTAAAGGAAAGGTCGATAATACATCATTCATTAAGAAAATAAATCATCATACTTTACTTTTTCAAATTTATGTCGATGATATTATTTTTGGTTCTACTAATGATCTTCTCTGTGGTGAATTTGGTAAGATGATGCAAGGGGAGTTTGAGATGTCTATGATGGGAAAGTTGAACTACTTTCTTGGACTACAAATCAAACAACTCAAGGATGACATATTTGTTTGTCAGTCTAAATACTGCAAGGATCTGTTGAAACATTTCGAAATGGATGACTGCAAACTTACTACCACTCCTATGGGTTCTAGAACATACACTAATGCTGACGAGACTGGAAAATGTGTCGACATCTCTATGTATCGAGATATGATTGGTTCCCTTCTTTACCTTACCACAAGTAGACTTGATATTATGTTTAGTATTTGTCTTTGTGCACATTATCAATCCAAGCCTAAAGAGTCACATCTTACTGTCGTGGAAAGGATATTAAAATATCTTAAAGGCACACTTGACTATGGTATCCTAAAGGAAGTATATGTAATCTGGTAGGATATTCGGATTCAGATTACGCTGGATGAAAATCTGAGAGGAAAAGTACAAGTGTTACTTGTCATATTCTTGGAAATGCCCTAGTATCTTGGTCCTGTAAAAAGCAAGTTTGTGTTGCTCTATGTACTACAAAGGCAGAATACATAAATGTAGGAAGTTGTTGTGCCAAAATATTATTGCTCAAGCAACAATTGCAAGATTATGGATTAGACCTAGGTTGCATTCCCCTAAGATGTGATAATACTAGTGCTATAAATCTCACAAAGAATCTGATTATGCATTCTCAGACTAAACATATTGATATAAGGCACCACTTTCTTAGGGACTATGTCCAAAAGAAAGATGTTCTCTTAGAATTTGTTGATACACATGAACAACTAGCAGATATATTTACAAAATCTTTGGCTAAAGAACCTTTTTATAAACTTGGATGAGAACTAGGCATCCTTGATGAAGTATATCTATCTTAACATGTTGATATATACATTATATGTGCTTCATTATATGTATTTCATGCCTATATGTACTTTTATATGCTTTCCAATGCTTAATTTTTACTATTTTGGGGTATGTATTCTGTTACCATGGAAGGGTAATCGATTACAAGGCATCAATGACAAAAATTATGCAAAATCCATGCAATGTAATCGATTACAGGATTAATTAATCGATTAACTACCCAAACAAAAGGTTTGAGTAGTCGATTACTCAATTGTGGTAATCGATCACACTCTGTAATCTTTAGGGCAAAAATCAGAGTTTTGAACTTTGCCTTTTTCATTTTCCCTCCTTCCAACCGTGGTAACCCCCCACAACTTCGAAAAATTTCCTATTTAAACTATTTTGAATTAATCGATTACAGATGAATTAATCGATTAACTACCCAAACAAAAGGTTTGAGTAATCGATTACTCAATCGTGGTAATCGGTTACACTCTGCACTATTTAGGGCAAAAATCAGAGTTTTGAACTTCATCTTCTTCATTTTCTCTCCTTCCAACAGTGGTAACCCCCCACAACTTCAAAAACTTTCCTTTCTAAACTATTTTGCTTGATTTTTGTGGTGTTTCACACCTAAACACATTCCTACCATCATTTTTGTGTTTAGAGTTCTAAATTAAAAACCCCCAAATCTCAAAATCTTCAAAACCTAAGTTTTTCGAAACTCAACAACATGGCCTCATCCTCTAGATCCAAGAAGCAAAGAAACAATATGACTCAATAAAGGCAAAAACTCAACCCTTTTTGAAAAGAACCAAGCAAAGAACCAATGTTAAGTTCCTTTGAGAATATTAATTTCATTTTCCCAACCCCTTTTGAACAGCATATACTCTCTGAATTTTGTGAAATGCATTGTTCTTACTATCCGGAACTTGTAGGAATCTTTTACTACAATCTGAGTTTTAGGAAGAATAGAATATTCTCTTATGTCAAAGGAAAATACATTGGCATAGATTTCAAAAGTCTAAGTTCATTTTCCGGTAATATACCATATATAGGAACGATAGTGAAGTCTGGTATTCAATGCGACTTAGAAGGGTTCAACAAAATGGATTTCTACTACTCTATGTGTAGATACTACAAATTGGAATTTGAAATGTGTAAGCAAAGGTATTTCGGTGACTCTACGCGAAACTGAAATATTTTATTTGTCGGTAACTTAAACTTAGAGGATCGTTTGATTCATTATATGTTAAGCTACAACGTAGTTCCAAAGCTTTCAAACCATTCACAAGTAAATGATATGGAACTACAATTGATGTATAATATGAAACACAATGTTCCAATTAATTGGACATTAATGATAACGAGACAAATATGGATCTTTACAAGTTAGTACGGACCATTGCCTTATGTCATTCTCATAACTGCTATACTTGAATATTTTGGTGTTTTGTTTGCTGGAGAATATAAAATCACACTCGATGCTCGTGATCAGATTGATGTGGATATAATCCACAAAATGGGTTTCTTTCAAGTTACCAATAACATGATCTATAAGCATCATGGTGATCAAAAAACTGCAAATCAAGAAAATCCTTTTGCTGACCCTCCTACTCATCCCTCATTCCATGCTGAATCATCTTCTTCTTACTCCAATCCTACCAATCAAATGATAATGGACAAGTTGTTCCCGCTTAAGGGCTACATCACTACACATATGGATGCTCTCGATACAGAGAATCATCAAGTCCAAGAAGATCTTAAACGCTTATCAACTCGGTTGGACTAGATGGACTTGGACTCTCCAAAAGCTGATCCAGATCATCAGGAGTAGCAGTCTAGCAATCTAGGATTTTACTTATGCATTTTGATGTCATTGTTGCTATTTCCAAACTGGTGTTTCTATTGTTGTTTTTATTTGTGCATTCGGATATAACTTCAGAACATCTTGATATTTGTGATATATGAATTATGTTTATTAACCGTTATTTCAATATCTATGACATGATATCTTATTATCTAGCATTTGATATTATTCAAAATTCATATTTTGCAAAATTATGACCATGGCTTATAAATTAATCACAATATCTTGTTACCCTTTTATATATATGTATGTATATTATGTTGGACAAAACTAGTTTTTCTTCTTTTTGATGATGTCAAAAGGGGGAAAAAGTTGGAATTCTGTATTTTTCTATCAAATCATTTTATGGCACATACAATAGAACAATTGGGGAGTATACAAGATGGGGGAGAGTATTAGAACTTTCAACAAAGTTATATCATCTACATATGCTAAACCTCATAAAAATTCAAGATCTCTATTTTCAAAAGATATTGGTTTATCATCATCAAAAAGGGGTAGATTATGAAGAAGATCTTGCTCCTGACCTTGGGACGGATTTGATGACGAGACCAAGATCACAAAAAGAAGAAAATGAAGAAGACCATGAAGACATAGAAGATTCAAGCTTCCAGATGTTTATAGATTAAGTCTTTATATAAGAACTTCTATCCTTACACTCACTTTAATACTTAGTAGAAATGCTCAACTAATCAAAATCATTTTTAAAGAGTTGGATATGTCTAAAAATGCAAAGTCAAAATTGCTAAGTGATGACTTACTTGATCTGAGTAACATGTTACCTGAATTGTGAGGGAGTTGGTAACATGTTACTAGAACTGCGTAACAGGTTACCTAACTGAGAAAACAGTTACAAAGAAAAATAGACTGATGTAACCGGTTAACTCAGTGTATTAATCGATTATCAACTTGGATAGAACATTTGGGTAATCGATTACCATATCGTGACAATCGATTACATAGAGTCGTTGAAACCAGATTTTCAAATTAACAGCTTTCATCCAAAGTGAATAGGTTTCATTCCAATTGTGTCTCCTCTTCATGAAAGGATATCTTGGCTGATTGGAAACCTATTTAAAGGCATTGAGACATCCAAATTCAAAACACATGAAAACACAAGTTGTACACAATCAGACAAAAACTTTCACAACTTAGTAAACAAAATTATGCACATTTTGTTAGCAAGTTTGTTCCTAAACTTTCAAATTTTCTGAAGTTGCTTCAAAAGTGCATTTGTTCTAAACTTTCAAAAGATTAAGAGCATTGTATACTAAGTATTTATATTGTGAGATAGTGGATTGCAAGTTATAGAATTATCAAAACTTATAAAAGCAATCCTACCATTGTTGAATTCTTCATCTTGGTTGTAAACGTTTCATCACAAGGGTGTGTTGAGAAGGGGAAAAAGTTCACTTGAAAAGGGAATTTTCAAGGGTAGATAAGTTGTGAGTGTGTAAGTTACAAGAATATCAGGAAGAGAAATTGTAATTGCAACTCAAATTATCTAGTGGAAAAATCTCTTGTGTGGCAAGAGTATTAGATGTAACCTTCGATGGACAAGAAAGTGGACCAGTATAAAAACTATCTGTGTAATCTTCTTCTACTTATTCTTGTCATTTACTTTTGCTTTATTTGGTTGAATTCTGCATAAATAATCCGCTGCATATAAACTTTGATAACATAGTAGAAAAATCAGCCAAATTCTCCCAACAACTAATTCAACCCACTCTCTTAGTTGGCATCTTAAACTTACATAGGTAACTCCTTAATCTCTTGGAAGTCAAAGAAGTAAGTGATGGTTTCTAGGTCCTCATTAGAGGCACAATATAGTGCATTGGCCTATACATCATGTGAGATTCAGTGGCTGACTTACCTGCTCAACTACTTCAAGGTGTCTTCCATTTAACCTATATTATTGTACTCTAACAACAACTCAGCAACGCACATAGCTGCAAATTTCGTTTTTCATGAACGAACTAAGCACATAGACATTGATTGCCATGTGATTCGAGAGAAGTTTCAATCAAAACTTCTACACCTCCTACCCATCTCCACTATAGAGCAACTTGCAGACATCTTCATAGAGGCTCTTGACCCACCTCCTTTCTCCTATCACTTTCCAAGCTTCGAGTGTTTAACATCTACTCTCCAGCTTTTCAAGAGTATTGAACATATCTAGCAACCACATTTCCAAATTAATGAAGTCTAGCCTGGATATTGTGGCCAAGCAGAATGATCAAAATAACTGAGACACACTTGGACTTGAACGTGGAATCGTGACCGAAGAGTATGGGGCATGACCATGAGATCGTGACCGAGGAGCATGATACATGACTGAGGAATCGTGATCGAGGCGCGTCGGATATGACAGAGGAATCATGACCGAGGCGCATGGAAAATGATCGAGGCGCATGGAACCTGATTGAGAGATATGAAACCTTAGTGCACCAACTATGACTGAGGTTGGCACATCATATGTCCTAGCTTGGCAAATGAAGAATGACTGAGGCTGGCGTATCAAACTTGACCGTGGCACAGGAAATCTGACTGAGAGTAGGTGCACCAGATCCTTGGTAAGGGGCACCAGAAGACTTGTCTTGACACAGATAATCTGACTGAGTCAAGTGCTTGGCCTTGGCCCACCAGTTTTAAAACTTGATTCCTTTGATGTCCTTGATACTTTTAGGCAGAAATACTTTTAGAATGGTCTAATTGTTTTAGTTGTTATTAGTTGGTTAAGTTAGTTAGAGGGTTGGTCATTACTTTCAAATTGTTGTTGGCTTACTTGGGTTACAAGTAAGTGCAAAATAGTGTATAAATACCCTTCAAGGGTAGCTTTTCAGTCTATGTTTTCATAGGTATTTTTCATACATAAGTTATATGGTATTAGAGCCTTCATCCTGAAGGTTTTGTTTACCCAAAAGTGGTAGCAACAAGCTAAGCAACACATGCTAGAAAGACTCTGAAATCTTTACTCACCATCTACATCTTTATGAAATCAGCCATCATCAAAGTAAGTCATGGTAGAGTTATTCATCAGTGAACAACACAAAGAGAATGAAATTTCACCAAGCAGCTATGATATGCATAGTCCATATTACCTGCATCCTCGGGAGAATCTAGGTGCCATTCTTGTGGCTAACTCACAAGATGGCACTAACTACCATTCATGGAGTAGAGCAATGAAAATGGCACTACTTTCAAAGCATGTTAGATCGAATCTTTGAAATTTGTTCTATTTGGTTTAAGTGGGTTTACAAAATTAAGTTTAAATATGATGGGTCTATTGGGAGATATAGGTCCAAGTTAGTGGCAAAAGGTCATTACCATAGAGAGGGTGTTGATTGTTAGTTCTCACAAGGCTCTGTATTCCATCTAGAAGGGCTAGGCGAGTAGGTGGTACGGTACACAATTATTGTTGCTCGATTAACAAAAAGATTATAGAATTTCACTTATTGTTTAATCGATTAACTAATGATTTAATTGATTAACTTCTTCTACATATCATCGATTATCTCAAGAACCTAATCACTTATTTAGTTCTTGTTCTTTGAAAAACAATTTTCTTCGATCTCTAAGATTACCAAGATCCAACTAAACTCATATGCACTCTTATAGATGATAATATGCTTGTCAAGTTAAGTAAATCAAGTAATATGAAAACATAAATATTTAAGGGACAAGAAGAATGAGACACAAATTTTATCCTAGTTCATTTACTTGTCCACGTGCAAAGTACATCCAGACCTCCCCTTCTGATCTCGGGAGAATTTTTCACTATTGAAACCAGTATATTTTAAAAACACACATCCAATATAACTCTACAAATTCTCCCTTCTCGGCCCTAGAGTCTCCGACACAGTTTGACTTCCAACTCGTCTCTTTTGGATACTCGACACATACATGCAGTATAGCCCCAACCGTTGATAACTCCCAACCAAGACCATTGTAAAGTGTGAAGACAACAACCTAATCGCAACTAGGATATTCCCAAACTAACTCTATCAATGGTGATACCAAACACACTAAGAGAATATGTTTATGTCAATGTCTATACAAAACAAGTTGTTGCACCTATTTGTGTTGAACATATACCCTTCCAGAATATAAGAACCCTTCTACAAGTCTCACAAAGTCAAAATATAGATATGTGAGATGCAAGGTTTCTTTGCACAAGATATGACAATGTAGTTCTTGAAAATCATTCCAAAGATTCATGAAGATTTGCTTTCTCCATTTTCTCTCTTTTTGAAAAACAGTTAGGAAAATCTCTCTTTAGATATGGATGTGTATGAGCAATGTGATTTTCGAATAATATGATCTGATTTTTTTATTTATGTAACTTGTGATGCAAAATAGAAAAAATTGGGTTAATATACATTTCTGTTTCTACTGCATGTAATTGATTATCACTAATTCTAATCAATTATCAATTCTTTAAAATTCAAGAAATCATAAACTGTATCTACCATTAATCAATTAAAACCATACTTAATAGATTAACGAGATCCCAATTTTGTATTGCTTAAACGATTAAAATAAACCATAATCAATTAAGGGTTTTCAAAAAAGATATTTTAATGTGAATCAACCTCCTACATGATCTGTAAAATCATGATACATGAATTTGAATGATGTATGATTTAAAATTCTTTTTAATGCATTAAAATCATATGATCATGTATTTAAGCATGTGCATGTAAATCATGTATGTATGCATATAAGTCTCATTTTAGTTATGATCAATTTTAGATTGTGAGACTGTCATGAAGGTTCATCTACCTAGACTCTACCCAATGAAACATCTTAAGACCTAATAAAATAGAAAAGACTTAGCCTCTAGATCTTCTTGAATGTTTGAGCTTGAGTGAACTTGAGTCTTGAATTTTGACTTTGTTGTTGACTTTGTTGATTTGTTCATGCCTTCAAGCTTGTCCTTGATCTACAACATTTGTCCTCGACTTTGTTGTCACTCTTTTTCTTCATCAAACTTTGTAATCGATCTTTGTCTTCATAAACCTTTGACTTCAGCAAAATCCATGTGTTGCATGCTTGCATATACAATCTGCTCATTGATGCAAGCTTGCATTTACAATCTCCCTTTTTTGATTATGACAAACAATTGTTGGATCTGCCAACCCTTTGTTGTCGATCTTTGTCTTCATCAAAATTCATGTGATGCATCCAAGCATATACTATCTGCTCATTGATGCATGCTTGCATTTACAATCTCCCCCTTTTTGATGATGAAAACAATTATTGATCTAACATCCCTTTGTTGTCGATCGTTGTCTTCATCAACCTTTGTCTTCATCAAAATCCATGTGATGGATGCTTGCATATACAATCTTCTGATTAATGCATGCTTGCATTTATAATCTTCCCCAGTTTGATGATGACAAACAATTGTTAGATCTGACAACCCTTTGTTGTCGATCTTTGTCTTCATCAACCTTTGTCTTCATTAAAATCCATATGATGCATGATTACATATACAATCTACTTATTGATGCATGCTTACCTTTATAATCTCCCCATTTTTTATAATGACAAACAATTTTTGGATCTGGCAACCCTTTGCTGGATTTGCTTGATGACAATCAACTTTGTTTTGCATTTTATCTTGTTGTAAGTTGATTTGTGTTTCTCCCTCTTTCTCCCCTTCAACTTAAGCATAAGGTAATTTTTAATTTGCGAAAGCCTCAAGAAACTTGCAAAACATAACAACAAAACTTTCTCCCCCTTTTGGCATGATCAAAAAGCAATGATATATATGAATGCTTATAACCAAAATCAAGGAAAGAATACAATTTCTACAGATTTTAATCGATTATATTACAGCTTAATTGATTAAGTATATTTCAAAATTACACAGAATTGCATTTTATCTGTTGTTTTCAAAATTTTATTTACACCATGATCCAGTTCATTTTGTCCAGATTAAGAATAGTATGATCAATGCAACAGATTTAAAAACTAAGCATTCATTCATTGATCAAACAATTAAAATGAAAGGATAGCAAGTACATAAATTCAAATGAAAACACAAAAATACAAAAAAGCATGTCATGCGTGTACACTTCAAAGCATATAATAACAAGTTATGAGATTACAACGCAAAGACCAAAATACACAAACCATAAACTCCTAAACCAGAAACTAACTAGGATACACTAGATGCCATAAGCAAGACTAACTAGGAGGTGGTTGTGGAAATCCACCGAAGGTTCTAAACATAAAGTTAAGCTTCTCGAAACAACTTTGATTTTATTCTTCTTGTCGATGAAACTCCGCCATCATTCTATCCTCCATAGATTGCATTCTCGAATCAATTTGCTCATTCAGGCGTTGTTCCATGGCATCCAGGTGAGCCAAACCAAACGAAGGTCCTTGAGGCATATAAGAAGCCCAGCCATATTGTTGCTCTTTATTTTGCTCGCCTTGCCCATCATCCTCTTCCTCTTCCTCATCTAGTAAGTCCAAATTAACAGTAGTCCTATGGTCCTTTTGATACATCGATTCACCTCCATATTTGAAAATAATAATCTTGTGAATGAGACTCTCATTGGCCATATGCTCTATGGGATTCACATCAATAATCTCCATACCAGATGTGTCGATCTCAATATGATCAATGACACGAGAGATGATTATCCCATAAGCTAGTAATCTCGAGGAAGGTGAGGTAATGCCATATATTACCTTCAAAATCTCATTAGGCCTGTTAATCATAATACCTTACTTGATAGTAAACATCAATTTCAAATCATTCACTGTTGGTTTCGTGAGATTTGTGTTGCGATGAACCATGATATATGAAATTAAGTAATGCAACAACCTATTCTCTACAGATAATGATCCAGCTTTAGTAAGCTCACCTTGGACGAAGTAACGCAATCCTCTTAGGAATGACTTATGCATTTCCGAGGAGTCGCACACACTCCATTTATCATCGTTACAGTCACCAAGAGGTCCACATCACATGCCAAGCCTCCAACAACCATAAACATATCATCTTTCATCAGAATTAACATCCCTTACACCATGCTTCAATAACCATCATCCTTATACTGAAAGTTTGCATGAAACTCTTGAACCAGATAAGAGTAAATGTTTTCGTTTAGCTCTAGAAATCTCACAGCCCCTGGTACCTCCAATTCATGCAGGAATTGAAATCCTTGCTCCACCATCCATCCCATGTTAGTGTAACGGATATATGTAGGTTTCCGGTTGATAAATCTAGCCAACCTTTCTACTTGAAGAGTTGGAGCATAGAAAAGATCCAACCCTAAAGAGATATTATACCCAACCGAAGAAGATGGCCATCCAATATCGATATTCCTCGCACATCCCGGATGACGATAAGAATGATTCATTCCAGCGGTATCTTTCACTCTCTTGGGTCTATCTTGATTCATTTTGGCAAAAAGTATGGATGGATAATCGATTAGATATGGAAACCAAATTAGGTTTTAGAAAGGGGGTAATTTGTGGTCCTTGATTTAACCAAATTGATGTGTTAGAGATTAAGAGGAGGAAAGAAATAGAGATGGGGTTGCTCAAAATTGAGTTTGAAGATGAATTTCAAGACATCCTCATTAAGATACTAGAAGGTTGACATATATTGAATTCTTCTTTGGCCTTTCTTCAAGTTCTTGATTCTTTTCTTTCTTTTCTAGCATAACATTTTAATCTTTTGAATGTGCATCCTCATGAGTACCTACGAAACATTAAGCATACATTTCCTCTCATCTTTTGTAGATGGCTTATCAAATATTAAATTCGCATAGGCTTTTAAAAAAATTGGTCATTTGCCTTAATATGAAATATGACTTGTTCTAATTTAACATGATTGGAATATGCTAGACATTATTTTTACATTTAATTATGAGTCAAAAAAACCTATAATTGTTTAACAATAAAATGTTTGCATTTAAGAGTATGTAAATGAGAAACATTTAGTTTTTTGTCGTATACCTTATTACCTTTATAGCCCAATTATTCCTAACTTCAAGCATTTGAGTTGAAAATTTTGCTCATAAGTATCATAGTCCTTTTCTTTGGTGATAGGTCAATAAAGCTTGATCTTCTCACCTATCTTATGCCAAGAACATATGTTGTCCACATACAATTTGAAGTTCATATGCCCTTAGACATACTTACAAAACAAGTTTACTTAAATGTCTTGGGTACCCAAATGATCTTGGGTCCCATAAGGTAAGTTAATTTGGGATTTTGTCCTTTAGAAATCCACATGTATTGTCCATTTGGAACACCATGCATTCTAATATTATATGAACTAAAAACATGGTCATGCATTTGTTAAGTGCCAAATTGTGAATGAAACGTACATGAATTTGTGGCACTTAGTGAGTAGTAGGATACAAATTGTGTACAACTCCTAACAACTTAGTATAATTTTATCTTAGTTAGGAATTTACCTATGTTTATGCCAATTGCAGAGTAAAAAGTATGCAAAAAGAGAAGGAAAACGAGAAGTTGAAGTTTCTGAATACTAACACTTTGCCTAGCACTTGCCCAAGCGAAGCAAAAAGGAAATCCCTCGCTCAAGCAAGGGATGAAGAAGGAATAGGCTAACTCTCTGTCTTTCCCTCGCCCAAGCGAGAGAAGCTCGCTCAAGCGAGCCTTTCAGGCTTCAAAATGGTACCTCTCTCGCTCAAACGAGAATCTCTAGCTTGAGCGAGAGACAAGAAGTTGGGATAGATATAGGTAGTTACAGATTGAAAAAAAGGGGTTACACCTTCATTCTACCAAGCTTTTTACACGAAAATAGAGAGAGAAACACTAGGGATTGAGAGAGAAGTAGTGAGAACGACTTAGATCGATAATTTCTTATATTTCTCAGGAGATGAATGTAATAGGAAGGATGTTTGGCTAAACCTTCTGTGTTGGGATTGAAATGTAATCTTCTAACTTTTGTACTCCTGTATTCAATTCTTGAATGTATTTTATAGTTATTTGATTTTGAAAATTTTATCTTGTGTTTAATGCATGAAATTACTTTGCTACTAAATTCATGATCACAGATCCAACTTTAACTGGGAATTTGAACTTGGTATCCAATCTGGATTATCTTCCTTGCTACATCATTGCTCTAGGAATGGACAGTGATGTAGGAATTACTTTTACATTAAACTTAATGCTAGATAATTGCTTGAATATCCAAGGAATTGGTAATTAAGTAATTGTCTAAGGATTTTGTATTCAAGGAATTGATACAAATGATTTGAAGAAAATATGTATCAGCTCTATAACTTCACAAGTTATATTGAAATGAATTTAAAGACTGCAAAGGGAAAGAAAGATGAACTTCGATCCCAATGCATTTAATTTCATAGTTTAAATTTTATATTAAAATAATTATTTTCAAAACCCAAATGATTATAAACACCAAATTTTGTAAATACGTATTCAATCTACTTTATAAAGAATTCATATAAATCTAATCTGCTCTCTGAGGATGATATCCTGGTAATTATTGGTTATTACTTGAGTGATACGGTTCACTTGCCATACGAAAATATGCATTCCACAATAAAAGCAACTAGGGGATTTAAAATATGACATTGTCGAAACATCTACCTATTTCTTGTGGAATTTATTCTTTGTATGCATATATCCCAAACTGGATCTAATCCCAATTTTTTTACATGTAGCAAGTAAGTAAATTAGGTTGTGACTGCTAGTTGTGAATTTTGCAAATTTATCCTTTAAATTTTTATTTTCCTTATCCAAAAAAGTGCAATTTTCACAAGTAGGTATCACATTTAACTTAGTAGTAAAATCACAAGAAGAGTTAGCATATTTAAGATCTAAGGTTTCATTTTCAAGTTTAAGCTCATCAATAAACTTAGCAATTCACAAAATTTCTTTTCATGTTCTAAAACAAACCTTTTTCTACCCGCTTACTTTTTAGCAAACTTTCTATGTTTTTCATACATTTCAACATAAGCACCATGAAGTAAATCATATGTGGGGGAATCACCATAATTTGAACTAGAATCGAAAGAGTTTACCTCACTAGACTCATCTTCCTCACTTAGTTTGCAAGAATTCAGCTTTTGAACCATAAGACATAGCTCGTTTGATTCTTCATCTTCGGATGTGCATATTGATGTAGTGTCCTCTTCGGGTTCATCCCAAACGATGTATGTCTTCTTAGCTTTGATGTCCCAAGAGTATTTCTTATTGTCATGCTCAATCTTCTTAAGAGAAGTAGGACATGTGTACCTCATGTGACCTACATTCTCACACTTATGGTTGTTTTGTCTTTGAGATACTTGCTCATCTTGATTGGGTCTTTTTTATCTTCCTTCTGAAAAATTATGAGTCCTCCCTTATTTCTTAATTACTTTCTGAATTTTTTGACAACGAGAAACATGGTTTCATCATTTTATCGGAATCAGACTCATCATCATCAATTTTCTCTTTCTGACTTCTTGAATGTGATTTTTTTGTTTTAAAAGAGATTCCTTTGATGTTCTTGTTTGTATGTTCCTCAAGTGTCAAGCGTCATAACTCCATCTCGTGTTCTTGAAGTTTGCCAAAATGTGTAGCATGTTGAAAGTGCAAAGCATCAAGGATTGCACTAGCAATGTTTTGTCGATGTTCTGATGAAGACAAGGAGTTAGTAAAAGCTTGAAGATGACTCAACAATCAACATGCCTAGAACTCAAGGTTCACAAGTCTCACAAGCCATAAATGTTAGTGAGTCTCACAAGCCATATATTTCTAAGTAGTCTGGGATGTGTGTCTTAATTAGTGAGTCTAGGTTAGGTAAACCTAGATACAAGTCTCACAAGCCATAAATGTTGATATATCATATTCATGAGGCATATCATCTAGTTTATTATGTGTTCATACATTAATCGTACATGTTATATGTGAAAAATTATGCATAACATAATTGCTAAAACATGTATAGGTGTCAAGCATAACATATATGTAGTTTACCATTTAATCATGTATTGAAATATGATGGTTAATCGATTAACTCCAAGTCTTAATTGATTAACGTGTTAGTTGGTGTTTTCTGTTTTACCTGTTTTAACTGCGTAACTGAAAAAAATGGTTTGTGGAGCCATATCCATTTTGCATAAATTATGCTAAATTGCATAAACGTGTAGCATTCGCATATCATTGTTAGAAACTATTAGAGAGCATATTTTTCCGTGATTTACTGCATCATATAGGCAAAAGAGAGATGCATGTGTGATAAAGAGAGATTAAAATGCTTATTTGATATTGTTCATGATGTATTGCATGTAGTTTCAATGTGATAAATCTCATTAATACATTCTTACATGTTCGCGCATTCTGTTTAGATATTTTCGAGAAATATTTTGCATTATCTGTATTTTGTATTCACTCGTATACATTCATGATGGCTTGTGTTACTTGAGTGTGGGTTAATCATTGAGTTTTCATTGTTGTAAATTGAGCATATTAGTGCTTAGTAAAACTCTTTTTTTGTATATTGTTTTGTACATTAGGTTTTGTCTCTTGGTGTCTTACCACCATTGAGATTTAGTGAATCTTCACCAAGACTTGAAGGTCTTGAATTTAGAGCGAGAATCTTGGCTGGGGCTCGATCGCGAGAAAAATTTTCTTGGGCGATAGGGATAGTCAAACCAAGGTTAGAGGTTCTTATAATTCAAGAAAGAAGCGTCTAGAGTCTTGTAATTGAATTGGTGTATGTAACAATACAAGGCGTTCAATATAGTGAAGAGAAATCTCCCAAGATCAGAAGGGGAGGCCTAGATGTAGTTTACAAGTGGACCCGCAAACGAACCAGGATAAAAATCCTATTGTGCAAGTTGTTCTCTCTCAATCTCTTTTATAATTCAAGCTATTTTAATTCGTGTATTAAGATGATATTTTGCATACTGCTATTATGTCATATCTTTGTTAATTGTAGATAAAAATATTTGATGTCTCTCTACTTATTTTTTGGTAACTTGTTGTGTAAGAAGCCAATCTACCAATTATGTCTCTGATACGTTTTAATCGATTAAACCCACTGGTTAATCAAATACCTGGGCCATTCTCCATAACCAGGTTTTGGGTGCGAAAACCGGTAATTGATAACCATTATACCTATTCAACCACCCCCCCTTCTAGGTGTGTCTAGACCACTGATACCTAACAAGTGGTATCAAAGCTAGTACGACGAGTTAGCTCAACCGCATACACGTGATCCTAAGGGAATTAAATGGGTTCCACCAATCCCTTTGGCGGTGATGGCGCATCCATTAACCCCCCCCCCCTCCCGTATTCAATGGCGAGGGATACGCCTACTGGAAAGTCTGGATGAATTTTTTTATTGAGGCCATTGAATCGGATATTTGGGAATCCGTAATCAACGAGCCATTCGTCCCACTACATTTAGTAGATGACGAACCGAAAGAAAAACCTAAAAGTTTGTGGACCGATGAGGAGCACAAAAAGGTTCAGTACAACCTACGTGCTAAGAACATAATCACATTGGCCCTATCATATGACAAATTCTTTCGAGTATCTCAGTGTCAAAGTGCCAAGGAGATCTGGGACACTTTAAAAGTGACTCACGAGGGCACTAACGAGGTCAAGCGTGTCAGGCAGAATGCGCTGACACATGAATACGAATTATTTCATATGTTACTAAGTGAATCTATCAGTGATATGCAAAAACGATTCATTCATATTGTAAATCATCTAGTTGACCTAGATAAACTTTTTACCAAAGGAGAGCTTACTAACAAAGTTTTACGCTGTCTTGACAGGAGATGGAAACCTAAAGTAATGACTATCATGGAATCTAAGGACCTTGATTCCATGGCTTTGGTGACATTGTTTGGAAAGCTTCAAGAGTACGAGATGGAGCTTGGATGCCTGACCATGCATGAAGAGTCAGACCGCAAAAAGAAAGGCATATCTCTCAAAGCAACAACATCACAATCTACTGAAGAGATAAATGATGTTGACTCTGACTCTGACAATGACGATGAAACATTAAACCTTCTCTTATGAAAGTTTGGGAAATTCTTGAAGAAGAAAGGGGGTTTCAAACATTTCCAGAAGAAAGAGGCACGTGAATCAACAAGAAAAGGCAAGAATAAAGAGCGCTTCACTTGCCATGAATGTGGTAAGCCGAGAAACATGAGATTTCATTGGCTCACTTACCTAAAGAAGGTTGATTCAGAAAAGAGCACTCCCCGGGACTTCAAGTCGAAGAAAGCTTATATTGTCTGGGATGTACCGTAGTTGGAGACATCATCAAGCACCTCAGATGAAGAGGATACCGCCAAGCTATGCTTAATGACTAGAACATATGAGGCTTGCGGACCAGGTAGTAAAAAGGATGCTGATAATGAGGTATATTCTGACACCTCATCCTCTTCTAATGATTCTCCTTCGTATGAGGTCTTATATGATGCGTATGTCGAACTGCTTGAAGAACTAAAGAAATTAGCTGGGTTTAGTGCCGATAGAAAACAGGTAATCCTACTAAATGATAAAAAAATATTAACACTACAAAAAGAATTAGATGAACTGAAACTAGAAAATGAAACATTAGACCTAATTTTTTCATGTAATTCATGCGACTGCTCTAACGATAAATTATGTCAAACAACTATATGTGAGTCTTGCGAGGACTTTAGAAATGAGAATTTAAAATTTAATGAAAAACTCGCAAAACTTACAGAGAGTCAAAACCAATTAGATACCTTGCTAAGTAAAACAAGAAATGTTGGTGACCATACTGGATTAGGGTATATCCCCCCATTACGTAGAAATAGACCATATAGGAAACCTGTAACTCATACTAATCAAAAGTCTTATAATAAAAATAGAGTTCCTACATGCTTCTATTGTGGCACACATGGCCGCACCTCTTACTCCTGTTACATCAGGAAATATGGGATACCGAGTGGTGTTTACGCTTGGGTGAAAAATGGAGATAACTCCCTGGTCAGTAAAAGAAAAGGATCCAATATAATTTGGGTACCTGAAACCAGTAAGTGATCTATTTTGCAGATATGTCTACGAACACATGTACAATATTGGTATCTTGACAGTGGGTGTTCGAGACATATGACAGGAGATAAGTCAAAATTCTTAGACCTATCATTAAAGGAAAAAGGTTTTGTCACATACAGAGACAACAACAAAGGGAAGATCCTAGGCACCAGAACAATTGGCAACTCAACTCATGCTGCAATCGATAATGTTCTATACGTCGAAGGTCTAGAACATAATCTTTTGAGTATTAGCCAACTCTGCGACAAAGGTAATCATGTGTCATTTGATTCTGAATGTTGTATAATCCGTGACGTTTTATCTAATAATGTAAAGTTTATCGGCTATCGTGTTAATAACATATATATGGTTGACCTGGAGGATGTCACTTCTCTTTTCTAAAAATGTTTTATTTCAAAAGAATATGACATCTGACTTTGGCATAGGCGGGGGCGCTCACATTCATGTGAAGCATCTAGAAAAATTATCTAAAAAGAATTTGGTTATTGGTCAGCCAAAACTTGATTTTAAAACTCAGGATTCTAGTGACATGTGTAAAAACTGTAAACAAGTGAAGAATTATTTTGGTAAAAAGAATGCGATATCCACTATTAAACCATTGGAGCTTCTCCATATGGACTTGTTTGGACCATCACAGATCATGAGTTTTGGTGGAAGTTTTTATGCTTTGGTAATTGTCGATGATTTTTTTCTAGATTCACATGGACCCTATTTTTGGCGTCTAAGAGCGATGTATATAAATCTTTTAAATGTCTGGCCAAACAAATTCAAAAACAGTTTAACCTTAAAATTGTTTACATACAATCTGACCATGGCGGAGAATTTGAAAGCCATAAGTTTAATAAATTTTGTAATAAGCATGGCATCAAGCATCAGTTCTCGGCTCCTCGTACCCCTCAACAAAATGGAGTTGTTGAGAGGAAAAATCGAGTCCTAGAGGAGCTCGCAAGAAACATGCTAAACGAGAGCAAGGTTCCCAAATATTTCTAGGCTGATGTAGTACACACTATCGGTTATGTGATGAATCGTATACTTCTTAGACCTGCTTTTTCAAAAACTCCATGACATTTTAAAAGGTCGAAAACCGAATATTGCTCATCTTCATGAATTCGGGTGCAAATGTTTTATTTTGAATAATGGAAAAAAAGCTTTGGGAAAATGTGAGTGGAAGGCTAATGAGGGCATATTCTTAGGGTATTCATTATATAGTAAGGTTTTTTGTGTATTTAATAAGTATTCCATGCAAGTAGAAGAGTCTGTACATGTTCATTTTGATGAATCTTCTCCAAAAGAGAAGAGAAAGGTCTTTCTTGATGATGTTTCAGGTGTGCTAGAAGAAGCTTATTCAAGGGACATGAACCAAAACAAAGAAGAAGCAGAAAAATAGTTCAAGATGAGCATCAGGACATGTCGATTGCATGGAATACCAAAAAGGATCATCCATTAGATAAGGTGATAGGTGACATATCTACGGGGGTGGTAACCCATAGTTCTTTACGCAATTCCTGTAATTTCATTGCATTTGTGTCTCAAATCGAGCCAAAGACCATCGATGAAGCCATCGAGGATGTACACTAGGGTATAGCTATGCAAGAGGAGCTAAACCAGTTTCAGCGTAATAATGTCTGGGACTTGGCCCCTAAACCAAAAGAACATCCAGTGATTGGTAAGAGATGGGTCTTTCGTAGCAAACTAGATGAATCTGGCATGACCATTAGAAATAAGGCTCGCTTAATGGCCAAAGTCTAAAACCAGGAGGAGGACATCAACTATGATGAGACCTACGCTCCTGTAGCCAGACTTGAGGCCATTAGGATGCTCTTATCCTTCACATCAATCATGAATTTTAAGCTCTTCCTAATGGAAGTTAAGAGTGCATTGTTAAATAGCTATATTCAAGAGGAGGTGTACGTATGTATATAAATTAAAGAAGGCCCTTTATGGCTTGAAACAGGCTCCCAGAGCCTGGTACGATAGATTGAGTTCGTTCCTATTAGAGAAAGGGTTCAAAAGAGGTATGGTCGACACCATTCTCTTTATCCGTAGATTAGTTAATCATGTTTCACTTGTTCAAATCTATGTTGATGATATAATCTTCGAATCTACTAATGACATCCTTTGCAAGGAATTTTCTGAGATGATGCAGGGCGAGTTCGAGATGTCGATGATGGATGAGCTGACCTTCTTCCATGGGCTTCAAATTAAACAAATGGAAAGTAGAATCTTCATTCATCAATCGAAATATTACAAGGAATTACTAAAGAAATTTGATATGGAGCAATGTAAAGATGCATCTACTCCTATGGCGTCCTCATGCTTTCTAGATAAAGATGAAAAGGGAAAAGCTATCGAGGTAACCAAATATCGTGGGATTATCTGCTCGTTATTATATTTGACTGCAAGCTGCCCCGATATTATGTTTAGTGTTTGTATGCATGCTAGATTTCAAGCTTTGCCTAAAGATTCACATTATAATGTTGTTAAACGCATCATGAGATATTTAACAGGAACAATAAATATGGGATTATGGTATCCTAGGGATGCCTCATTGTCCTTGTTGGTTACTCTGATTCCAACTTTGCTGGATGTAAGTTGGATCGGAAGAGCACTAGTGGTACTTGTCAATTATTAGGTAGTTACTTAGTGGCATGGCACAACAAAAATTAATCATGCGTTGCTTTGTTCGCCGCAGAAGCGGAATACATCGCCGCTAGCGTGTGTTGCGCTCAAATCCTTTAGATGAAGCAGCAACTTAAGGACTTTGGGCTTCAACTAGAAAAGATCCCCATTAAGTGCGATAATACGAGTGCCATCAACCTTTCCAAGAATCCCGTTTTGCATTCGAGAACCAATCATATAGAGATTAGGCATCACTTTTTACGTGATCATGTGCAAAAAGGCGATTGTGTGCTAGAATTCGTAGAAACCTCTAAGCAATTAGCGGATATTTTCACCAAGCCCCTCTCACGAGATACCTTCTATGTTCTTCGAAGAGAACTAGGAATCCTTGATGATAAATATCTTGATTGATTTTATGTTATTGTCTTGCATGATTATTTGCCTTGTGTGCTTCAAAATGAAAATATGTTGAATGTTAGTTATTCCTTATATGATCCATGATTCTATAAATAAGCTCTATGTATTTATGTGACTACTCAATATTGCCTTCTATAAGTTAGAAATCTTTGCATGCTTTTAAACATCCAAAATGCTCTTGATTTTATAAATCTGATGTTATTTAATCGATTAAACCCTTATTTTAATCGATTACCTAGGCGCATTTTTTAAAACCTGTTTTTTTTAACTCGGTTGAATCGATTAAGTCTGGTATTTAATCGATTAACGATAGCATATAAATAGAAATAGAAGTGTTTCTGGGCATTTTTCAAAACCTCCCTCATCCCCTTTTCTCTCAAATCTCGAAGGAACAAGTTCAATGTCAATCACGAGCTTTAACGTAGCCTAAAACTGAATACTCCAACCCCATTCCATTCCACAAACCTTCTTTTCTATCATTGATTTCCAAGAAATCCCTTTACCCCCAATTCGAAACCCTAAGATAGGTTTTCTGTAAGTCCCTCCTTAAACCTCCAAATCAACTTGATCTTTAAGCTACAAATGGAAAGAGATCGTGCACAGAGGATTAAAACAACTGCTCAACGTCCACCACGTGCTCCAAAAGCTTTATCTTCGAATCAGCATGTGAGGCAGGACCGTGGAGACCCATATTACTCTCTGATTTTGCAAGAGACTTGGTTGTCTAAGTTTCAGGGAAGAAAACCTACGTACATAAGGTATGCCAACTTAACTTGGTTAGCGGAACAAAACTTTGATTTTCCGCATGGAATGCAAGCACAAGGGGTTGTCTCCTTTTTGGAATTGAAAGGTAGCATTTACCCTACTCTAGTTAGGGAATACTATACTAATTTTAGATACAAGGATGAGAAGTACTGATCTATGATATCTGGAAAACTATTTGAGCTGAGTGATGACATATTCCTGAATGTGGGTGGATTATCGACTAATGGTGCTAGTCTAAGAGATTGTGATTGGGTTAAAAACTCTTTTGATTATAATGAAGTGTATAAGTCGTGTTTGAGTGGACCTCAACTATATGTTCAAGGAGAATTGACAAAAGCTAGGTCATTATCCATAGAGAATAGGCTCTTGCACTATCTGATTGCATACATATTGATGCAAAGGAACACAAATCATGCACAACCTACCGTGAATGATTTGAGGTTCATGTATGCAGTCAAGGAAAATGTGATGAATAATTGGCCTGAAGAGATCCTGAAGGTCATGTATAGTGTCTCTAAATTGCAATCGAAGTTCCTTCCCTATAGTATTTTCATCTCGTGCATCATTGACTATCTGAATATTGATGTTTCTGATATTGTTGTAGTGGAGTGTTCTGATGAAGATCACTTCATTGGTGAAAGTTTGATCCACAAGATGGGCATCTACAAGTATGGCAACACTTGGCAATACCAGGAGGATTTCAACACTATGAACCTCGACCGATCTGGTGAGGATGATCAAATTGAAACACATGAGCCGAACGCTACAACTCAGAGGGAATCTTCTGAAAATGCAACACAAGAACCAACCTTTGGACCAAATCTCTTGGATGCTATGGAACAGTGAGTTAACAACAGGATGGATATACATTTTCAGTCTTTGTAAGACACATACCATACTGATTTAGAGAACTTTTAAGAGCATCAGATTGCCTACATAGATAATCATTATCAAACTTTGAGGAACTTCATTCAGACCACTACTGATTCACAAAGCAAGAGGTTGTGTGCCGAGTTCAACAAGTTGAGCACCCTCATCAAGGGTGGTGGTGGCACGATCATACCTGATGATAAAGACCCTCCATCTCATTCCTAGTTAGGAGACCTTAGATCCATAGGATTCCTTAGGTTTATCCTTCCTAGTTTATGGATTATGTTTATCCTTGCTTTCATCTTGAGAACTTCACTCTATTTTGCATTTGGATTGTAATAGCTTAACTACTTCTCTTTTACTAAACTTGCGTTAGTTTTATGCTTAATCATTACTTACTCTTTTCAATTGCAAGTAATGTTTTAATGATTTCAAATTGTCTTTCTCGTGATAAATGGTTAATTATGTCGTAAATAGTATGAATTTATGTTTATTGTTTAATGGATCTTGATCATGTTTGGTGTATGTACCCCTATTGATTGATTAAGCTTGTTGTTTACTGTTCAATTATATCACTGCTTAATCATTTCATGCCTAATTTGACTTCACATAGCCTTTCATGCCATTAAATTAGTTTTGTCACTGTTTACTGTCAATTTAATCGATTATGTACTATTTTTAAACACGATTAAATCCTATAAAATTGAGCATTTGTGCAATTTTCTTACAGTTGGTTGATTAATTAAATGCCCAAAATGAATTGATTAATTACAGTCTGTCTTAACCATATAACTCTTCTCACTTTTGACTAGAATTGAATATTCGTATCTTTTTGATAATGTCAAAAGGGGGAGAAAGGTTTCTTGTTGTGTTTGATGTATTTGCGGGTTGTAAAATAGCTTCCGTAGTAATCATTGCTTACCTAAGGGGAGAGCAAGCGCTTCAACTTTGAATTCACAACCGCTATGCAAATGTACAACATCATCAAGCTATTTCATCAAATTTGATGTGGTGTTTGTCATCATCAAAAGGGGGGAGATTAAAATTGCAAAGTGTCAAGGAATGCACTAGCAATATTTTGTCGATGTTTTGATGAAGACAAGGAGTTAGTAAAAGCTTGAAGATGACTCAAAAATCAACATGCCTAGAACTCAAGAGTCATATCTAAACTAGGTTATATCAATAGAGTTATATTTCTAAGTAGTCTGTGATGTGTGCCTTAGTTAGTGAGTTTAGGTTAGGTAAACCTAGATGCAAGTCTCACAAGTCATAAATGTTGACATGTCATATTCATGAGGTATATCATCTAAATTATTATGTATTCAGGCATTAATCATACATGTTATATATACATATTAGGCATAACATAATTGCTAAAACATGTATAAGTGTCAAGCATAACATATAAGTAATTTACTATTTAATCATGTATTGAAATATGTTGGTTAATCGATTAACTCCGAGTCTTAATCGATTAATGTGTTAGTTGGTGTTTTATGTTTTAACTGTTTTAATTGTGTAAGTGAAAAAAATTGTTGTGTTAAATTGTAGAAACATGTAGCATTCGCATATAATTGTCAGAAACTATTAGAGTGCATATTTTTCCATGATTTACTGCATCATATAGGCAGAAGAGAGATGCACGTGTGAAAAAGAGAGATTGACATGCTTGGTTGATATTGTTCATGATGTATTTCCTGTAGTTTTAATGTGCTAAATCTCATTCATACTTTCTTACATGTTCGTGCCTTCTTATTAGAGATTTTTCGAGAAAGATTATGCATTATCTGTATTTTGTATTAACTCGCATACAATCATGATGGCTTGTGTTACATGAGTGTGGGTTAATCATTGAGTTTTCATTGTTTTAAATTGAGCATATTAGTGCTTAGTAAAACTCCGTTTTTGTATATTGTTTTGTACATTAGGTTTTGTCTCTTGGTGTCTTACCACCATTGAGATTTAGTGAATCTTCACCAAGGCTTGGAGGTCTTGAATTTAGAGCGAGAATCTTGGCTGGGGCTGGATCGCGATAAATGTTTTCTTGGGTGATAGGGATAGTCAAACCAAGGTTAGAGGTTCTTGGAATTCAAGAAAGAAGCGTCTAGAGTCTTGTAATTGAATTGGTGCATGTAACAATACAATGCTTTCAATATAGTGAAGAGAAATCTCCCAAGATTAGAAGGGGAGGCCTGGATGTAGTTTGCAAGTGGACCCGCAAACAAACCAGGATAAAAATCCTATTGTGCAACTTGTTTCCTCTCAATCTCTTTTATAATTCCAACTATTTTAATTTGTGTATTAAGTTGATATTTTGCATACTGCTATTGTGCCATATCTTTGTTAATTGTGCATAAAAATATTTGTTAGCTCAACCGTATACACGTGATCCTAAGGGAATTAAATTGGTTCCACCAACCCCTTTGGAGGTGATGGTGCATCCATTAACCGCCCTCCCGTATTCAGTGGCGAGGGATACGCCTACTGGAAAGTCCTAATGAAATTTTTTATTAAGGACATTGATTCGGATATTTGGGAATCTGTAATCAACGGGCCCTTCGTCCCACTACATTTAGTTTATGGACCGATGATGAGCGCAAAAAGGTTCAGTACAACCTACGCGCTAAGAACATAATCACATCGACCCTATCATATGACAAATTCTTTCGGGTATCTCAATGTCAAAGTGCCAAGGAGATGCGGGACACTTTACAAGTGACTCACGAGGGCACTAGCGAAGTCAAGCGTGCCAGACTGAATGCGCTAACACATGAATACGAATTATTTGGTATGTTACCAAGTGAATCTATCGGTGATATGCAAAAACGATTCAATCATATTGTAAATCATCTAGTTGCCCTAGATAAACTTTTTACCAAAGAAGAACTTACTAACAAAGTTTTACGCTGTCTTGAAAAGTAACGGCTATCATGGAAACCTAAAGTAACGGCTATCATGGAATCTGAGGACCTTGATTCCATGCCTTTGGCGACATTGTTTGGAAAGCTTCAAGAGCACGAGATGGAAATCCTATTGGAAATCTTATTGTGCAAGCTGTTCTCTCTCAATCTCTTTTTATAATTCAAGTTGTTTCAATTCGTGTATTAAGCTGATATTTTGCATACTGCTACTGTGCCATATCTTTGTTAATTTTGCATAAAAATATTTGGTGTCTCTCTACTTGTTTGTTGGTAACTTGATGTGCAAGAAGTCAATCTTCCAATTCTGTCTCTGATACGTTTTAATTGATTAAGCCCACTGGTTAATCGATTACTTGGGCTGTTCTCCAGATCCGGGTTTTGGGTGCGAAAAGCGGTAATTGGTAACCGCTACACCTATTCAACCCCCTCTTCTAGGTGTGTCTAGACCACTGATACCTAACATGTGTGTCATTGAGTTAAGTCCTTTGACTTCATGATATTCGTCACCTTAGGATGCCACCTCTTGTTAAGACATCTTAACACTTTATTTATTAGTTCACTCTTTGCAAAAGATTTATCCAATTCAATGAGATGATTAATAATGTAGTAAATTCCTTTTGCATAACAAAAATAGATTCATATGGAAACATGCGAAATAACTCACACTCATGTGTCAAAGTATTTAGTCTAGATCGTTTGACCTCATTAGTGCCTTCGTGGGTTACTTGTAAAGTGTCCCACATGTACTTGCCACTTATGCATTGAGAAATCCTAAATAAATCATCGTATGAAAGTGTAGAGGTAATAATATTTTTTGCTTTCAAATCAAGCTGCCCTTTTCTCTTTTCCTCATTGGTGAAGAGACTTTTTGGTTTATCTTTTGTTTCTCCTTCCACCAAATATAGTGGAACAAAAGGTCCATAATATAAGGCATCCTAAATATCCATATCAATAGCCTCAATAAAGATCCTCATTCGGATTTTCCAGTAGGCGTTCCTCTCGCCATAGAAAACCGGAGGGCGGTGGATGGATGTGCCATCGTTGCCAAAAGGGTTAGTAGAGCCCATAGTAAAATTTCTTAGGATCAACGATCTAAGTGGTTAAGCTAGCACGGTCTTACTAACTCTGATACCACTTGTTAGCTCCCACATGGCTCTGTATTTCACCTAGATGGAGGTGAATAGGTGGTACGGTATACAATTACCGTTGCTCGATTAACAAAAATATTTTACAATTTCCATTATTGTTAAATCGATTAACAAATGATTTAATCGATTAACTGCTTCTGCATATAATCGATTTTCTGAAGAAGCTAATCGATTATTTAGTTCTTATTCTTTGAAAATGTTTTTCTTTGATCTTCAAGATTACCAAGATTCAACTAAACTCGTATGCACTTTTACAGATGATAACATACAATTAATGCACAAAACAGAATATGCAAATAACACAGAATAATAGGCATATCAATTTAAGTAAATCAAGTAATACGAAAACATAAAGAGTTAAGGGTTAAGATTAATGAGACATGACTATTATTGTGGTTTGTTTGCTTGTCCATGTGAAAACTACATTTAGGCCTCTCCTTCTAATATCGGGAGATTTTTTCACTATTGAAACCAATATATTTTACAAAACACACATCCAATTCAACTCTATAAACGCTCCCTTCTTGGCCCTAGACCCTCCCACATGGTTTGACCTCCAACCCGCCTCTTTTGGAAGGTTAGTGGGCAGACTCCTCTATCTCACCAACTCCAGACCTGATATAATCTTTGATGTACAACAATTAAGCCAATATATGGCTAATCCAATAAATTGCCATTACAAAGCTCTAAGTAGAGTACTGAGGTATATCAAAGGTAATCCAGATCAAGGTATTTTCTATCCCGCTATGTCTTCTCTTCATTTAAAAGCTTTTAGTGACTCTGACTAGGCTGCTTGTATTGACTCTAGAAAGTCCATTAGTGGTTATTGTGTGTTCTTAGGTAACTCCCTAATCTATTGGAAGTCAAAGAACCAAACCACTGTTGATAGGTCCTCATCAGAGGCAGAATATCATGCATTGGCCTATACATCATGTGAGATTCAATGGCTGACTTATTTGCTTAACAACTTCAAGGTGTCTTACATTCAACCTACATTATTGTACTATGACAACAACTCAGCAAAGTACATAGTTGCAAATTCTATTTTTCATGAACGAACTAAGCACATAGACATTGAATGTCAATTTTCATGAACAAACTACACCTACTGCCCATCTCCACTATAGAGCAACTTGCAAACATCTTCACAAAGGCTCTTGACCCATCTCCTTTCTCCTATCTACTTTCCAAGGTTAGAGTGATTAACATATACTCTCCAGCTTAGGGGGGGGGGTATTGAACATATCTAGCAACCACCTTAACAAATCAATGAAATCTAGTCTAGGTAAAGTGGCCAAGCAGAATGACCAAAATGACTGAGCCACACTTGGACCTAACCGTCGAATCGTGACCGAAGAGCATGGGATGTGACCGTGAGATCGTGATCGAGGAGCATGGGACATGATCGAGGAATCATGACTGAGGCGCTTGGGACAAAACCAAGGAATCGTGACGGAGGCATATAGGATGTGACTAAGGGATCGTGACCAAAGGACATGGAGCCTGGTCGAAAGATACGAAACCTTGGTGCACCAACTTTGACCGAGGTTGGCGCATCGAATGTCCTAGCTTGATGCCTGAAGACTAACGAGGTTGGCGCATCGAACCTGACCGTGACATAGGCAATCTGACCGAGAGTAGGCATATTAGATCCTTGGCTAAGGCGCACCATAAGACTTGGCCTGTCACAGACAATCAGACCAAGCCAAATACTTGGCCTTGGCGCACCAATTTTAAAACTTGATTCCTTAGTTGTCCTTGATACATTTAGGCCCAAATACTTCTACAATGGTATAATTGTTTTAGTTATTATTAGTTGGTTAAATTAGTTAAAGGGGTGGTCATTATTTTAAAATTCTTGTTGGCTTACTTGGGTTACAAGTAAGTGCAAAACCTTGTATAAACACCCTTTGTTGCGCCCCAATTTTTGGTTGCACGACCTCTTAGAGTCGCCACTACATTTTATGGTCAAAAATGTAGAAAAATCTTTAAAGCTCAATCACATTGGGCTTTTAGATTTTTGATATCCATGTTCGGGAGTCAATTACGAATTGGGGAAGGTATTAACACCTCATTCGCTCGTAATAAAATGGTACCCTGACTAATTGCATAAATTGAATACCCTTAATTTATTTAAATTAAATTACTAAAACAAAATATTTATTTTTATTTTTATTTGTGTATGACAAGTTCATATTGCCCCTACGTATCCCCGGGTGCAATAGTTCTTTTGTAAAAATTGGTAAATTAGTTTGATTAAAATTTTAGAAATTTGTTTTTAAAGTGGAATTGATAGACGAATAGCCAACATTGGTCATTTACCCTCTTTTCACTTTGATAGATAACAAATGCAGTACTAATGACCACAACTGCCTCTCAACTCGAACAGGAAAAAAAAAGGTGTGACACGAGTCGTAACCTCGCTATCGAATCATCTTAAAACATTTTATTTGTATTGTCTTGAAAAGATTTATAATATATGATTGTTTCAATTTAATGGAATTAATAGAGAAAGGACGGTGTTGGTCGTAGATCTTCTTCCCATTTTCAAAGAAGTTAGAAACGACACGAACCATATTCGGACTATAAAAAATTCTTTTGAAAAATATTATATTAAATGTTATTATTATGATTTTAAAGATTGGACAAAAGTTTAACATCAAACTTTTTTAACAATTCATTATTTATTAATTAGAATAGTATAGGGCTTTGATACATAAATGATTTCTATACTAAATCCTAAAATGGTACTGCTAAAAAAGAAAAAAAATTACAATAGATAAATTTTATTTAAAACACGAGTTTACTAAGAAAAAAGAACTCAAAACCAGTAACGTGATTATTGCTATGGTTTGTTAATTTAACCAGTGTTGTTAGGACCGGATTGGACGGTCCGACCAGTCTGACTGCTGACCGGACTTAAAAACAGCTCTGGTTTACCATCTTAATTGAATGAGAGTTGGACTACTTTGAACCGGAGAAAATGCGGTCCGACCGTGTTAAACCCGGTTAAACCGGATTAACTGGGGAAGTAAACCGGACGGCTCACTTAAAAATAAAAAAAATGAGACAATGTTCTAATATTTTGTTTTACTAGGATCCAAAAAAGATAAAGAGGTATTATTTCAATATAATTATACATAATTATTGATTATATAAAGTTTTACATTTATATATAACTATATATTTATAAATAAAAATTATTAATTATGTAAGAAATCGCCCAGTCAGACTAATCCGGCTCGGTTTCACATCATTGAATTTAACTATTAATACAAAACCAATTCTAACTTATAGAAATAAGTAAACGTGGTCTACTAAAAGTTAATAATTGGTGTATTTAACAGAACTTCAAAAAATTTAAAAAAACTTTTGATGTTGACGTGTTAACATATACTGATATTGATAAGTACAAGCACGCTCATATATAAATAAAGTGCAGAACAGATATAACAAAGTGCAGAACTGATACATAAAGTGTATTACAATTAAATAATTAAAGATGAATGTACCTGTTTTGACACTAAACCTGGTATCTGGAATGAGTACAAGCACAAGGATACATTGTTACTAATGATTAGTATGTAATATGGCTCAATAATACCAATCAATAATTGTGCATACTATAAGAACCAATTTTTATCACTGCAGCCCGAACATGTGGGAAAGCTGAATGAACTGGCAGGAGACCCGTGTAGATATTGTGACAAAGTGTTAAATAAGATGACACAAACTTATGTGTCCAAGGATTGTGCAGACCGACACTAACTCATTGGATTGAGAGAGAGAAAATTCTAAACAATATATGATTACCCATTCAGAGAAATTTTAATATGGGATTTTGATAAAAATGAAGTCTAATCTCCTCTTCCTTTTTCTCCTTGCTGGGTTCTCGCCTCCCTTGTTATTAGAGATTTAGTTACCTTCTTAAAGAGTAATGGAGAAACCATATCCCCTAAAAATAAGGGTAACTCCTCCCCGCTACCAAACAGGTTACCAAGGCACTTCTAATTCCACTTCCCTCTTGACATTTTATATGATGTTTGTTTTATGAAATTAAATAGGTTTTAGAACTTCATTTTTCTTAATTAATTTTTTTTGTGTTTTTTTGAAATAATTATATATTGTTTTTTTTTTGGATAAAATTTCTGATGCAAAAAAAGTTAGTTTTGAACATTTTATGGGCCGGACAAAAATGAGTATTCACACCCTTCAAGGGTATCTTTTCAATCTATGTTTTCATTGCTATATACAAAAGTAATACATAGTCTACATTCACACATGTGTTGCACTTATGTAAATGCACCTTATGAACAATAGATAATTTAAACATACTCACACCGGTAGAAAATATGTTTTTAACAGGTATGAAAGTAGGTGGTGGCATATTTTAAATTAATTTCAAATAATAGATCTTATTTTCTTTTTGGAAATAATGGTGGTCTAAAAGCATTTAAAGTCACTTAACTTATACATGTGAGGTTTAAAATTAGGATACAGATCACAAGTCACAATTGTATATCATTATTTGATCAAGATAAATTAGATTTTAATAAGTAATATAAAAATGTTTTTTTTATTTTTAAAAGTTTTCTTTTTATCTATGTAGTAATATTTGATTGGTCCGGTAGAGGAAATGAGATACCCTCAAGGACACGTGATCTTTTGCTATCAAATATATGTTTTTCAACTAAGAGGAATATATGTTTAGACCCTCGTGCGTCGTACAATTAAGGTCAAATGTCCATTCAATTTAAATTGTTGTTTACTCCTTCTTGTTCAAATCTTTGCTTTCTTTATCTAAACCTAAACTGACTGCCACTTCATCTTTATCACTTCGTCTTATTTTTATTTTTGAGCTTGTCATCATTGTCTTCGTCTTCTCTATATATTTTCCAATTCATTTGAGCAACATATTATCATCATCTAATTTACCCCCATCATCTTCGTTTTCCTTTTTTTTCTTTCTATTCTTGCACTATTAGATCTACTAATGTTATTCCTCTACTGTTTCTCCTCCTTGTTAATCCAAGTTTGATAAAGATTGACCAAAGTTGATGAAGTTTTGTAACTGCTAATTTTGCCCAGGCCATTCCTGGCGCTCAAGCGAGGAGGTCTCTCACCTGAGCGACATCTTGGCTCTCAAGCAACAAATCAAAGATTTCATTGCCAAACTTCTTAGTGGCTCCTCGCTCAGGCGACTCCTGGCGCTCAAGAGAGGAGCTTTTCACTAACTGAGTCTTTTGGAGCAATAGAGCATTTGATGACATTTAACACATGTTTTAATTCCCTTTTAACTCATTGATTAGTTAGGGATCAAATATAAGTTGGTTAAGCTTTAGTTGCTTGTTTTACAGGCTAAGTCCTTGTATATATATGTGTAAGCTTTCCATCTTGAAAATCAATAAAGATTACAACATTATATTCTTACTCTTCTTCTTTCTATACAAACAAATCTTTACATTCTTTTATGCACTGCCAAAATGTATGTTTCCTTACTTGTGTTGCTTGCTCTCTATTTTTATAATCTATTTATGCATTAATTTATTTTAGTTAAGTATTGGAATTCAATTTTTCACTTTACAACTAATATGGTAGTGAATAGTTTGTGCATGTTCCATTTTAATGTTGGATATCAAATTCCTTATTATTTCTCTCTTTTTCCTTGTCGATTTAAGAATTGAGTTCGGTATTTTTCTGTAATATGGTATTTGCCTCCATTTTTTAGAAAATTTGGGTGAACTTTGTTCATACCTGTCTCCATTAGGATTTAGGATTGAACAATAATAACAACAACAACATGTCAATAACAATAAAACACAAGAGTTTTAAATCAAAATAATGAGGTGACATGTAGTTTTTTCAATTTTACAACAAGAAACATGAATAGAATTGGCATACCAACCTATACTCAAAGTCCACCTTTGATGAAAATATGATTGCTTAGGTAGTTGTATTTCAATTCATTTGCAAGGATTGAGCACAAAGATCTATATACTCACCTTACCAAATTCCATGAATTGGTGGGAACTACGGGTATCGTTGAGGGTGAGGAAGAAACCACCTTTTTTTGACTATTTCCATGACACTCATTGAAAGTTAAAAGAATTGTTCATAAACCTACCACAACATATACAACGTGATTAAAATCGGGTGGAAGAAAAATTTATTTCCATAATTTTTCCACAAGGAAGGTTTATGGATTTAAACAGCTATCATTTCTACATTTACTGAAACAAATGTGAAAGTCTATGTGAGGCATGGGATAAATACAAGTACATGTTGAGGAAATATCCAAATTATGGTTTTGATGCATAAACTCGTAATCGAATTTCAATCAACAGTCTTATCCAATAGCACAAATGGACTTTAAACGCTATGACTGGAGGCTAATTGATGCTAAATCCACCTCAAGAGGTTATTGACAGCATTGAAGTCCGTGGCTTAGAATGATTAGTAGAGTCAACACAACAGGGGTCCTCCAAGAAGAGGAGAAATGATAGATATGGGGTCCAATGATGTTGTGTTAGCCTAGAACAAGGTTCTACAACAACAATTGGATTTGATGAAATAGAAGCTTAATGATCTGCTTATACAGTTTAGAGAATGACAAGAGACCTCCTCCAAAAAACAAGTGAACATGTCTAACATGTGCATAGGAGACCATTTAACAAGTTATTGTGAATCAAAGAAGAAGAAGTGCACTACATGAATATCTAACCATTGCATGGATATTAGAACAAATACCCTGGGGGAGGTAACTAGTACAACAATAATAACTCACCTTGGAGGCAAGATCAAAGACCTTCTACTATGAGGACACCACCTTATCAAAATCAGAACCAATCCCAACAACCACAACAATAGAGGAATCTAAGGTTGAAAGACACATTGAATAATTTTATGCAAATGACCATGACTATTAAAAAAATTGATTATTCCCTAAAGAACATGGAGATTAAAATAGAGAATTTGGCTAAGCAGCTAGTAAAAAGTCAACAAGTAGCATTTACAACAAATACAAAACCCATCCCAAGGGAGCATTGTAAAGCAATTATTACTTGAAGTGGTAAATAGATTGGTATATGACATGAAATTTTAGAGAAAAAGAATGATGTGGTGGTGGAAGACCATAAAAATGACTAAAATAATGAGGCGGTTGAGGAAGAAATGTTACAAAATAATGAGAGAATTGTAAATAGGAGAGAAAATATAAAAGAAGAAATGAGAGTAAAAAACAAAAGCAGAAGAGAAAAGAGAAAGTTGAAAGTAGTGGGTACCTTCTTGAATTTCCAGAACCCCTCCCTTGGTTTGACTACTCTAATTGCCTAGGAAAAGATTTCCTACGATCTAGCCTCAGCCAAGAGTATGTTCTAAACTCAAGACCTCTAAGTCTTGGTGAAGACTCACTGAATCTCGTTGGTGGTAAGACACCAAGAGACGACTTTCTTTATCACAAAAACAACACAAAAACAAAGTATTAAGAAGAACAAAATGGCTCAAATATTACAAATAAGACCAACTATAAACCCTATACAAATCTCACAAATTATCAAGAATATGTATAAGATCAGAATCATGCATAAACATATAATTTCTACCCTACGAAATCTCTAAAAGAAATGAACGAATCATGCAAGAAAAGATAGAATGATGAACACATTTAATCACATCCAATTGGATCACATTTTAATCCATAAGCATGATACTATCTCACACTATCTCATATGCAATTCTCTCTACCTATATGACATACAATGAGCATGAAAGTATGCAACTTAGCAATTCTAAAAATGAATGAATGACATGGTGTAAAATCACAGTTTATATAGAAAAGTTGTTTAACGCCCAGTTAATCGATTAAGTGCATTTTTAATCGATTAACGAGTTGTTGAGAGTAACTTAATTTTGTTTTTCAGTTATCTGTTGAAACTGATCAAAACTGATTTCATGTTAATCGATTAATTCGCATATTTTCAGCTAAGAGATTAAATGGTAAACTACTTATACGTTATGCTTATCAACTATACATGTTTTACCATTATGTTATGCCTAAGATGCACAAATAACATGTATGATTAATGCATAAACATATAGTAATCTAGATGGTATGTCCCATGTAAATGATATGATAGTTTTTAAGATTTGTGAGATTTGCATCTAGGTTTACCTAACCTAGACTTAATAACTAAGACTATTAATGATTACTCTATTTATGACACTAGTCTAGACATGAAGCTCTTGAGTCCTTGACATGTTGATTTGTTGAGTTATCTTTAAGCTTTCACTAATTCCTTGTCTTCGTCAAAACATAGGCAAGCTAATAGTGCTATCTTGACACTTTGCACTTTCAATCTCCCCATTTTTGATGATGACAAACTCCACACCAAATTTTGTTTTGATGCATAGCTTGAAGATGGTCATAGAATGCATGGTTGTTGATTTCAAAGTTAAAGCACATAGCTAGACAACGGAAGCTGAATTTTATTTACAACCTGCACACATCAAACAACAAAGCAACCTTTCATCCCTTTTGACATTATCGAAAAGATAAACTAATGAATTTTGGTTAAAAGTAAGAAGAGTTATGAAATGAAATCAAATTGTAATTAATCAATTAATATTGGGAATGTAATTAATCAACCAGTTGAAGAAAAAATTGAACACGTGCGCATGTTGATTAGAATTTAATCGATTAAATGAACATTTTAATCAATTAAACTGATAGAATATAGTAATTAGACAGATTTAATGGCATGGAAAGTTATACAAGAACTAATCAAGCATGGAATGATCAAGCATATTTATCATAGCATTCAAACAGCAGGCTCAATCAAACATAAGAGATGCATATAACCAATCATGATCAAGTACCATTAAACATATATTCATACTATATTTGTCATAGATAGGCATATTATGTACGCAAAATTAAAAACCATTATAGTAACAATTTAAGTTCAAATGGCATGCATATCAAGTCACAATAGTTCAGCAAAAGTATAGGGTTAGAGTTACAACCCAAAGAGCATAAGAGAAAATATGTCTCAAAAGTACAAAGTAGCATACATCCTGAAAATTAGCCATATAGAAGAACTAAACCTAAGGCAACCTAGGGTCTAAGGACTTCTAATCTAGGGATGCGAAGGAAGCTGTCTATGATCAGGAACGGTCAAACTACTATCATCCTGGATGAGGAATCTCAACTTTTCAAACTCTACATAAAACCTCTCATTTTGTGCCTCAACAGTGTTCTGAAAAAAGAACCTCATATCCTTATAGTGGTTATCAATATTGGCAACCTGACGTTCTTCAAATTGTTCCAAATATGTATGGTATGAGTCCTTCAGAGACTAAAAATATAGATCCATTCTATTATTCAGCCTATGCTCCATGGCATCCAATTGAGCTAATCTAAAGGATAATTCCTGCGGCGCATATCCATTCGGCTCCCCCTGAGTTCCTGAATTAGGTTGATCTGTTCCAACTTGATCCTCATCATTTGATAGATCCAAATCCACTGTAGTGTAATCCTCTTGGTATTTCCAAGTACTTCCATACATGTAGATAACCATCTTGTGGATTAGGCTTTCACCAACAAGGTGATCTTTATCAGAAGTCTCTGTGATGATGGTGCCAGATATGTCAATATGAAGATAATCAATGATCCTCGAAATGAATATACTATAGGGTGGCAACTTGGATTGCGAGGTAGAGACATTATACATGACCTTCAGGATCTCCCCAGACCAATTACTCATAATATCTTCCTTAACAGCATACATGAATTTTAAATCATTCACAGTAGGTTGTGCATGATTTGTATTCCTCTCAACTAAAATGTAAGCTATCAGATAGTGACACAATCTATTCTCTATAGATAACGAACCAGATTTTGTTAGTTCTCCTTGGATATACAGATGGGGACCTCTCAAACAGGATTTGTAAACATCAACAGCATCAAAATCCTTAACCCATTCACAATCACCTAGGCTAGCACCATTAGTGGGTAAGCCACCCACATTCATAAAGATATCACTATCCATCTCAAATAAGTTTCCAGAAACCATAGACCAATACTTGCCATCCTTATATCGAAAGTTGGCATAAAGTTCTCTAATTAACGCGGGGTACAGATTTCCCGTTAATTCCAGAAACATCACAGCTCCCTAAGCTTGCATACCTTGCGGAAACTCAAAATTTTGTTCTGTCATCCAGGTTAGATCAACATACCTTATGTAGGTTGGTTTCCTTCCCTAATACTTTGACAACCGAGTCTCCTGAAGTATAAGAGAGTAGTAGGGATCTCCACGGTCGTGCCTCACACTCGGATTCGAAGGTGAAGCAGTAGGAGGCCTACGAGTGCAATGAGCAGTTGTCTTGAATCTCTTCGAACGTCCTCTTTCTATTTTTGAATGAAAACCGTGAGTGTATGAGAGGAGAAGAAGGATAAGGGAGGGAACCTAAGCTTAAGATTTGGAATTGGGAATGGGGTTTCTTGGAAGATTTGAGAGAAAGTGGGATAAAATGAGGTGTAATATGGGTATAGGTGAGTTTTAATTCTTCTCTTAAGTTAAGAATATGAATTTTGTTGTTGCTTCTGAGATTTAGAGAGAAAGGGGGAAGAGAGGGTTTCGAAAAATTGGCAAAAACGCTATTGTTTCTAATTTATCTGTTGCCATTAATCAATTAAGAGTTGTATTTAATCGATTAATCATAGTTAAAATTCCAGATTTTCAGATAAATGAGTCTAGGTAATCGATTAAAGTAGGACGTTAATAGATTAAATTTCATGAAAAATAGAATGTTTGCTACTGGAACTTATTTTTATCGATTAAGAATTATTGTTAATCGATTAACTAACATCAAATTTGTAGAAACAAGAGGTTTCTGGGTTTTAAAAGCATGCAAAGATTTCTAACATATATCAAGCAAATTTTTAATCAAACTCACATACATGTAGAATTTAAAAATATTCATTTTGAAGCATATAAGACATTTAACATGTGAAGCACATAGTAAAGTTTTAGATGATTTTAATCAAGATAATTTTCAGCAAGGATTCCAAGTTCTCTTTGAAGAACATAGAAAGTATCTTGTGAGATGGGCTTGGTGAAAAAATCAGCCAAATGCTTAGTAGTTTCAACAAATTCAAGCACACAATCACCTTTTTGTACATGGTTATGCAAGAAATGATATCTAATTTCTAGATGCTTGGTTCTCGAATGCAAAACGGGATTCTTGGATAGGTTTATAGCACTTGTATTATCACATTTTATAGGGATCTTTTCTAGATTAAGTCCAAAGTCCTTAAGTTTCTGCTTCATCCATAGGATTTGAGCGCACCACACACTAGCGGCAATGTATTCCACTTTGGCGGTAGACAAAGCAACACATGCTTGCTTTTTATTGTGTCATGCAACTAAGGAACTGCCTAGTAAGTGACAAGTCCCACTAGTGCTCTTTTGATCCAACTTACATCCTGCAAAATCGGAATCGGAATATCCTACCAAGGATAATAAGGCATCCATAGGATACCATAATCCCATATTAGTTGTTCCTTTTAAATATCTCATGATGCGTTTAATAGCAGTATAATGTGAATCTTTAGGCAATGCTTGAAATTTAGCACACATACAAACACTAAACATAATATCGGGGCGGCTCGCAGTTAAGTATAATAATGAGCCGATAATCCCTCTATACTTTGTTATCTCGATTGCTTTTCCCTTTTCATCTTTGTCTAGATAGCAAGCGGACGCCATATGTGTTGAAGCTTCTTTACACTTTTCCATGTCGAACTTTTTCAGTAACTCCTTGTAGTATTTCGATTGATGAATGAAGATGTCACTTTCCATTTGTTTGATTTGTAGCCCAAGGAAGAAGGTCATCTCATCCATCATCGACATCTCAAATTCTCCCTGCATCATCTCAGAAAAATCTTTACAAAGAATGTCATTAGTAGATCCGAAAATTATTTCATTAGCATATATTTGAACTAAGAATATATGATCATCTAATTAAAAAAGAGGGTAGTATTAACCATCCCCCTCACAAACCCTTTTTCCAAGAGGAAAGAGCTCAATCTATTATACAAGCTCTGGGAGCTTGTTTCAGGCCATAAAGGTCCTTTTTGAGCTTATATACATGGTTCAAATATTTAAAATTTTCAAAGTCGGGAGGTTGATCAACATATACCTCCTCTTGAATGTAGCCATTCAATAAGGCTCTCTTGACGTCCATTTGAAAGAGCTTAAAGTTCATAATTGATGCAAAGCATAGAAGCATCCTAACGACCTCTAATCTGGCTATAGGAGCGTAGGTCTATCATAATCGATGACGTCCTCCTGGTTGTAGCCTTTGGCCACTAAGCATGCTTTATTTCTTATGATCAAGCAAAATTCATCTAATTTGTTACGAAAGACCCATCTAATACCAATCAGTGGATGTTCTTTACGCTTAGGGACCAAGTCGCATACATTATTACACTCGAACTGGTTTAGCTCTTCTTGCATAGTAATACCCCAGTGCACATCCTCAACGGCCTCATTGATAGTCTTAGGCTCGATTTGAGATACAAAAGCAACAAAGTTACAAAATTTACGTAAAGAGCTACGGGTTACCACCCCCGTATTTATATCACTTTATCGAGTGGATGATCCTTCTTGGTCTTCCACGCAATTGCCAGGTCCTGATGCTCATCTTGTACAGTTTTCTCTGCTTCTGCTTCTTTGTCCTGGTCCATTCCTTAGAGTATGCTTCTTCTAAAGCACCTGCAACATCATCAGAAAATACCTTTCTCTTCTGTTATGGGAAAGATTCATCAAAATGGACATGCAAAGACTCTTCTACTTGCATTGAATATTTATTAAAGACTCGATAAGCTTTACTATGCAATGAATATCCCAAAAATATACTCTCATCAGCTTTTGAGTCAAATTTCCCTAAAGCTATTTTTCCATTATTTAAGATAAAGCATTTAAAACCAAAAGAATGAAAATGGGCAATATTAGATTTTCGACCTTTTAAAAGTTCATAAGGAGTTTTTGAAATAGTAGGCTTCAAGAGTATACGATTTATCACATAGCAAGTTGTATCCACTACATCAGCCCAAAAGTACTTAGGAACATTGCTTTCGTTCAGCATAGTTCTAGCAAGCTCCTCTAAGACTCAATTCTTCCTCTCAACAACTCCATTTTTTTAGGGATACTAGTGGCTGAAAATTGATGCATAATACCATATTTATCACAAAATTTATCAAATTGATGGTTTTCAAATTCGCTACCATGATTGGATCGAATATATACTTTCTTATGTTTAAACTGATTTTGGATTTGTTTGGCAAGGTTTTTGAAAGACTTGAACACATCACTCTTGGATGATAGAAATAGTGTCCATGTGAATCTAGAGAAATCGTCAACAATTACTAAAGCATAAAAACTACCACCAAAACTCATAACCTCTGATAGTCCAAACAAGTCCATGTGGAGAAGCTCCAGGGTCTTGTTGTGGATATCACAATCTTTTTCGCAAAAGAGTTTTTAACTTGTTTACATCTTTTTTGGTAGCCCATCAACCAAATTATTTTTAGACAATTTATCTAAATGTTTTACATGAATGTGAGCGACGCGCCTATGCCAAAGCCATATGTCATCCTCTTTAGACATAAAACATTTTGAAAATAGAGTAGTGACATCCTCCATGTTAACCATATAGATATTATTAATACGATATCTAACAAACTTAACTTTATTATATATATTGTCACGAATTATACAACATTCAGAATCAAAAGATGAAAGTGCACATGTCAAGATGAGCACTTTGGAAAGCTTTCTCACTATATGTTGTCAGCACTTTGGAAAGCTTTCTCACTGTGTTTAGTTTTGATGAGGACAACTTGTGATTATAAGAGCTTGAAGATCATCAACAAATCAACGTGCTTAAGTCTCTAGATTGGTATTAGACTTAGACTAATAGTTAGTTTAGGTTGAGTCTAAGGCTTAGGTAAACTCAATACATGTCTCATATGCATAAAACTTTAAATCATTTTAGTTTTGAGATATGTCATTTATAATATGTTCATGCATCATATAAATACATGTAATCTGTGCATCCTAGGCATAAACTTAGTGTTGAACATGTATAAATTAAGTGCATAACGTATTTGAGTTTTGCAATTTGAAAATACACTTGGAAATATGCAGTTAATCGATTAAGGCATGTTTTAATCGATTAACATAAGTTTTTGAAAAGTTGTTGAAACTGAAAACTTGGAAAAAAAGAATCAGTTACGTTTTTGAAACACGTTAATCGATTAACCAATGTCTTAATCTATTAACTGGGTTGTTGAAGTAATTCTTTATAAACTGCGTTTTCAGAACTGAAGCCATAACTTGCATGTTGCATTTTTTAGAGAGTTAGAGCATATTTCGTGTTAATTGTTGCATCTATATGACATTGCATTTGTGAGATTAGAAAAGAGAGAATTCTATGCTTTAGGATTGAGAGGCATTTCATGTTTAATTTCTCATCATTTCATCTCACATGTTCATGCATTCATTGATGTTTTTGTAAAGATTTTGTATTCTGTAAAATCTGTTTTCAACTAATACATTATCATGTTATATGAGACTTGTGTTAGAGTTTTAGAGTAAGGTCTTAATTGTTGAATTTGAACATTGTAATTGCTTTAAATTAGTCTATGTTTTTGTTGTAAAAAGTGTTGTAACGTTGGGAATCTCAAGGTGTCTTACCACCAACGAGATTATGTTGTATCTTCATTAGCTTAGAGTTCTTGATAGAAAGAATAGATTCTTGGCTGGGGCTACACCGCAAGAAAGGTTTTCTTGGGCGGTAGGAAGGGAGTCAAACCAAGGGATAAGGTTCTTTAGTTTCAAGTGAATGTCTAAGTGTTGTAATTGGAAGAATTGCTTGTAAAACATTATTTCAATTATAGTGAAGAAAAATCACCCAGATCAGCTGGGAGGCCTGGATGTAGTTGCAAGTGGACACGCAGACAAACCTGGATAAAAAACGTGTTGGAGGATTTTTCTTTCTCTCTCTCTTTATTGCTTTAATCGATTACTTTGTATAGTTT
>NC_032023.1:7663639-7664995 GCF_001865875.1 Lupinus angustifolius | reverse complement strand
ACGACCCTTTCGTTCCACAGCATCTTGTGGACGATGAACCTAAAGACAAGCCTAAAAGTCTATGGACCGATGATGAGCGCAAAAGGGTCCAGCATAACCTGCGCGCCAAAAATATCATCACATCGGCCCTATCCTATGATGAGTTCTTTAGGGTCTCGCAGTGCCAAAATGCAAAAGAGATGTGGGACACTTTACAAGTGACTCACGAAGGCACTAGCGAAGTCAAGCGCGCTAGATTAAATGTGCTGACCCATGAGTATGAGTTATTTCGCATGTTACCTAGCGAATCAATCAATGACATGCAAAAGCGATTTACTCATATTGTGAATCATTTAGTTTCTCTAGATAAATCTTTTGCCAGAGGAGAATTAACTAATAAAGTTTTACATTGTCTTGACAGGAAATGGCAGCCGAAAGGGACTGCAATCGTGGAATCCAAAGATTTGGACTCTATGCCTCTAGCTACATTGTTTGGAAAGCTTCAATAGCACGAAATGGAATTGGGTCGCTTGACGATGCATGAGGATTCGGACCGGAAGATGAAGAGCATCACATTGAAGGTTACGACCTCCAAAACAAAAGAAGACAAAGATGATGATGAATCTGACTCCGATATGGATGATGAAACAATGGGCCTCCTTGTCTGAAAATTCAGTAAATTCATAAAGAGAAAAGGAGGATTCAAAAAGTTTTAGAAGAAAGAAGCGAAGGAATCAACAAACAAAGGCAAGAACACCACAGATCACTTCACTTGCCACGAGTGCGGAAAAGTAGGACACATGCAATTTCAGTGTCCAACCTATCTGAAAAAGTTGATTCAGAAAAGAGCACTCCCAGGTAATTCAAGTCTAAGAAAGTCTACATCGTATGGGATGTACCTGAGGAGGAAACAACATCAAGCACCTCTAGTGAGGAGGAGTCAGCAAAGCTATGTTTGATGGCTAGATCTGACAACGATGGGAATTCAAGCACACACGAAGATAATCATGAGGTATATTCTGACACCTCATCCAATTCTGATGACGCACCTCCTTATGATGTTTTATATAAGGCTTATGTCGAGTTACATGAGGAATTAAAGAAATTGGCTAGGATAAACGTTGATAGAAAAAGGGTAATCCTCATAAATGAACAAAAAATAAGCAAACTACAAAAAGAATTAGATGAATTGAAATTAGAAAATGAAACATTAGACCTCATCTATTCTTGTAGCACATGTAACTGCTCTGAAAATAATTTATGTCAAAAACCTGTCTGTGAGACTTGCGAGACTTTGCAAGAAGAAAATTTTAAACTTAAAGAAAAACTCACACGTCTCACAAACAGCCAACAACAATTAGGCACTATGCTAAGTCA
>NC_032023.1:7662644-7663539 GCF_001865875.1 Lupinus angustifolius | reverse complement strand
AGTCTTCAATAAATATTTAATGCAAGTAGAAGAGTCTATCCATGTACAATTTGACGAATCATCTCCAAAAGAGAAGAGAAAGGTCGTGTCTGATGATGTTGCAGGTGCTTTAGAAGAAGCATACTCAAAAGACGTGGATAATGAAAGAGCAACCAATGAAGAAGGTCAGACCAGATCTCAGGAACATTCAGATGTGCCATTTGTGTGGAAAACCAAGAAAGCTCACCCTAATCGACAAAGTAATAGGTGACATACCTACGGGAGTGGTAACCCGTAGTTCCTTACGGAATTTTTGTAATTTTGTAGCTTTTGTATCTCAGATTGAGCCTAAGACCATTGATGAGGTCATTGAGGATGTGCATTGGGGTATAGCTATGCAAGAAGAGCTAAACCAGTTCGAACGTAACAATGTTTGAGACTTGGTCCCTAAACCTAAAGATCATCCCGTGATTGGTACTAGATGGGTCTTTAGAAACAAACTTGATGAATCAGGCTTAATCATTCGAAATAAGGCACGCTTGGAGGCCAAAGGCAACAACCAGGAGAAAGGTATCAACTATGACGAAACCTATACCCCTGTAGCCAGATTAGAGGCCATTAGGATGCTTCTTTCCTTTGCATCTATTATGAATTTCAAACTATTTCAAATGGACGTAAAAAGCGCCTTCTTGAATGGTTGCAAACTTAAAGTTTCTGTTGACCAACCGCCTGGTTTTGAAAATTTTAAATATCTGAACCATGTTTATAAACTTAAAAAGGCACTCTATGGTCTTAAGTAAGCTCCTAGAGCTTGGTATGATAGACTAAGTACCTTTCTTTTGGAAAAAGGGTTCGAAAGAGGCTTGGTTGACACAACACTTTTTATTCGTAAATCAGAAAATCATGTATTACTTGT
>NC_032023.1:7661534-7662544 GCF_001865875.1 Lupinus angustifolius | reverse complement strand
TTTGGATGAAGCAGCAACTTAAGGACTTTGGTCTTAAACTGGAAAAGATCCCCATTAAATGTACCTATCCAAGAATCCCGTTTTGCATTCTAGAACCAAGCATATAGAAATTAGACATCATTTCTTACGTGATCATGTACAAAAAGGTGACTGCGTTCTTGAATTTATTGAAACCTCTAGACAGTTAGCAAATATTTTCACCAAGCCCCTTCCATGGGATATTTTCTATGTTCTAAGAAGAGAACTTGGAATTCTTGATGAACAATATCTTGATTAAAACTGTTTAGATGTTTGTCTTATGTCTTGCCTCTATATGTTTATTTGTCTCTTGTTTTAAATGATATCAGTTGAAATGCAAAATTATATCTCTTGATAACTTCTTTTCGTGATTACAAATGTTTTGATTAATCCGTTAAAATGCATGCATAAGTCCTAAAGAGTTGAACCAATTCTGCTAGCTAAAAACCATTTTTTACCATGTTTAATCGATTAAACACTTAGTGTTAATCGATTACAAGGGCACCATTTTCTGGAAAATCAATTTTTACATGATTTTAATCGATTAACAATGCCCGTTAATCGATTAAAACCAGCAGTTTAAGTGCAGACAGCACCTCGGTTTCACGCTTTTTTCGGCATTATTCTCCACCTCTTGTTGCTTTTAAGTCTCTGAAATTGTAACTCAATTGACCCAAGTGCACTAAGCTAGATAAACCTCACCCTAACCCTCTCAAACCATCTAGAAATCTCACATTATCATCCACATTCCACTACATTCCCAATTTTTCCCCAAATCAAACCCTAGGTTAGGTTTTCCTAATCCTTCTCTGCTCAGTCCAACATCAATTCCGGTTCTACAACCAAAATGGAGCAAGGTCGCGCAAAAAGGTTCAAAACTCTTGCCAATCGTGGACGAAGACCAGAACCTGGCTCATCATCCACTCGGGACCGTGGTGACCCATTTTACTCGCTCATTTTGCAAGAGACCCGTTTGGCAAAGTTCCAAGGAC
>NC_032023.1:7660858-7661434 GCF_001865875.1 Lupinus angustifolius | reverse complement strand
AGGGAATTTTATGCAAATTTCAGATATAAGGATGGTAAATACTGGTCTATGATTTCTGGTAAATTGTTTGAGATTAGTGATGAACTGTTTATGAATGTCGGTGGATTATCATCTTCGGGTTATGGAATAGGAGATTACTCATGGGTTAAGGATAACTTTGATCATATTGAGGTTTATAAGTCATTTCTTAGACGACCTCATTTGTATATTCCAGGTCAACTGACCAAGGCTGGGTCTTTATCTGTTGAGAACAGACTGCTGCATTATGTCATTGCTTATATTTTGGTGCAGAGGAACACAAATCATGCGCAACCTACTGTGAATGATTTGTGTTTCATGTACGCTTTTAAGAATAATGTAATGATTAACTCGTCTGAGGAAATATTGAAGATTATGAACAGTGTGTCTCTGTCTCAGTCAAAGCTGCTTCCCTACAGTATCTTTATATCACGCATTGTGGATTATTTGCATATCGATGTTTCTGACACCATCATTGTTGAGTATATTGATAAGGATCATCTAGTTGGTGAGAGTCTAATTCATAAAATAGGTATATACAAGTATGGTACTACTTGG
>NC_032023.1:7660426-7660758 GCF_001865875.1 Lupinus angustifolius | reverse complement strand
TTAATCGATTAAGGTATGTTTTAATCGATTAACATACGTTTTTGAAAAGCTGTTGAAACAGAAAACTTGGAAAAACAGAATCAGTTACGTTTTTAAAACACGTTAATCGATTAACCAAGGTCTTAATCGATTAACTGGGTTGCTGAAGTAATTCTTTATAAACTGCGTTTTCAGAACAGAACCCATAACTTTCATGTTGCATTTTTAAGAGAGTTAGAGCATATTCCGTGTTAATTGTTGCATCTATATGACATTGCATTTGTGAGATTAGAAAAGAGAGAATTCTATGCTTTAGGATTGATAGGCATTTCATGTTTAATTTCTCATCATTT
>NC_032023.1:7659795-7660326 GCF_001865875.1 Lupinus angustifolius | reverse complement strand
GTTTTTGTAAAGATTTTGTATTCTGTAAAATCTGTTTTCAACTAATACATTATCATGTTATATGAGACTTGTGTTAGAGTTTTAGAGTAAGGTCTTAATTGTTAAATTTGAGCATTGTAATTGCTTTAGATTACTCTATATTTTTGTTGTAAAAAGTGTTGTAACGTTGGGAATCTCAAGGTGTCTTACCACCAACGAGATTGTGTTGTATCTTCATTAGCTTAGAGTTCTTGATAGAAAGAATAGGTTCTTGGCTGGGGCTACACCACAAGAAAGGTTTTCTTGGGCGGTAGGAAGGTAGTCAAACCAAGGGATAAGGTTCTTTAGTTGCAAGTGAATGTCTAAGCGTTGTAATTGGAAGAATTGCTTGTAAAACATTATTTCAATTATAGTGAAGAAAAATCTCCCAGATCAGCCGGGAGGCCTTGATGTAATTTTGCAAATGGACACGCAGAAGAACCAGGATAAATATCATGTTGCAGGATTTTTCTTTCTCTCTCTCTTTATTGCTTTAATCGATTACTTTGTATA
>NC_032023.1:7637908-7659695 GCF_001865875.1 Lupinus angustifolius | reverse complement strand
TATTTTAGCCACTGATACCTAACAAAAGAGACACGGTTACCTTTATCGCAGAGTTGTCTAATACTTAATAGATTGTGTTCCAGGCCTTCAACATATAACACATTCTCTATCACTGCCTGATTTGAGTTGCCAATTGTTTCAGTGCCAAGTATCTGTCCTTCATTGTTGACTCCATATGTGACAAACCTTTTTTTCTTTCAAGGATAGATCTAGGAATTTTGATCTATCACCCGTCATATGTCTCAAGCATCCACTATTAAGATACCAATGATATCCATGTGCTCGTAGACATACCTGCAAAATAGATCACTTTCCTTTTTCAGGTATCCAATTTATATTGGGTCCTTTTCTGTTAGTAACCAGGGAGTCATCTCCCTTTTTCATGCAGACATATACACCACTAAGTATACCATACTTCCTGAAATAACAAGAGTAGGAAGTGTGGCCATGTGTGCCACAATAAAAGCATGTAGGAACCTTCTTATTATAAAATTTCTTATTAGGCCGATTAATAGGTCTCCTATATGGTCTACTCCTACGCATAGGGAGAATATATCCTAGTCTGGTATGTTCATCGACGTTTCTAGTTTAGTTAAGCATAGTATCTAACATTTTTTGACTCTCTGTGAGTTTTGCGAGTTTTTCATTAAGTCTCAAATTTTTCATTTTTCAAAGTCTCGCAAGAGTCACAGACAGTTGATCAACAAATTATCATTAGAGCAATTGCATGCATTATAGGAATATATCAAATCTAATGTTTCATTCTCTAGTTTTAGTTCATCTAATTCTTTCTGTAATGAAACTATTTTTTGTTCATTTAGAAGGATTACTCTTTTTCTATCAGAACTAATCCTAACTAATTTCTTTAATTCATCATGCAGTTCAACATAAGCATTATATAAGTCCTCATAAGGAGGTGAACCATCAGATGAAGTAGATGAGGTGTCAGAATATACCTCATTGTTTACCTCTTTTGAATTTTAGCAACAAGCATCATCTCTTTTGATCATTAAGCATAGCTTGGTTGTCTCCTCTTCATCTGACGTGTTCGATGTCGTATCATCCTCTTGTACGTCCTATACAATGTAGGCCATCTTTGACTTGAAGTCCCGAGGAGCGCTAATCTCTGAATCAACCTTCTTCAGGTAAGTAGGACATTGAAATCTCATGTGTCATGGCTTACCACACTCGTGGCAAGTGAAGCGCTCTTTGTTACCCTTGCATTTTCTAGTTGAATCACGCGCTTCTTTCTTCTAGAAACGTTTGAAGCCTCCTTTCTTTAGGAATTTCCCGAATTTTCGTATGAGAAGACTCAAAGCTTCATCATCCATATCTGAATCAGACTCATCATCTTCTTTCTCTTCTGTAGATTGAGACGTTGTTGCTTTAAGAGATATGTTTTTCTTTTTGCAATCTGATTCTTCGTGCATTATCAAGCATACAAGCTCCATCTCGTTCTCTTGAAGCTTTCCAAATAATGTCGCCAAAGGCATGGAGTCAAGATCCTTTGATTCCATGATAGCTGTAACTTTAGGTTGTCATATCCTATCAAGACAACGTAAAACTTTATTAGTAAGTTCTCCTTTGGTAAAATATTTATCTAGAGCAACTAAATGGTTTACTATATGAGTGAATCATTTTTGCATGTCACCAATAGATTCACTCGGTAACATATGAAATAGCTCAAACTCATGTGTTAGGGCATTCAACTTGGCACGCTTGACTTCGCTAGTGCCTTCGTGAGTCACTTGTAAAGTGTCCCAAATTTCCTTGGCACTTTGACCTTCCGAAATCCGAAAGAAATCATCATATGATAGGACCGATGTGATGATGTTTTTAACATGTAGGTTGTATTGAACCTTTTTACGTACATCATCGGTCCAAAGACTTTTCGGTTTTTCTTTCTGTTCATCTTCCACTAAATGGTGTGGAACGAAAGGCCCATTGACTACAGATTCCCAAATATCTGAGTCAATGGCTTCTATGAAGATTTTCATGCGGACTTTCTAGTAGGCATATCCTTCGCCATTGAATACAGGAGGGCGATTAATGGATGTGCCATCATCGCCAAAGGGGTTGGTGGAACCCATTTGTTTTCCCTTAAGGATCACGTGTATGCAGTTGAGCTAGCACGTCGTACTAGCTCTGATAACACTTGTTAGGTATCAGTGACAGAATACATCTAGATGGGGTTGAATAGGTGTCATGATTCCCAAATATCGCTTTTGGCACCAAAGCCCTTATTCTGGAAAACGCCCAGTTAATCAATTAAAGCAATGACTTAATCGATTAAGTCGCACAAAACAAATAATTGTTGATGGCTTGATTGCACAGCCACTCACTGATTATACAGAAACGATATAGCAGATATATTTGAACAGAATTAATCTTTATATGGTAGAATCATAGTATTCAAATTCTATCAAGACAACGTAAAACTTTATTAGTAAGTTCTCCTTTGGTAAAATATTTATCTAGAGCAACTAAATGGTTTACTATATGAGTGAATCATTTTTGCATGTCACCAATAGATTCACTCGGTAACATATGAAATAGCTCAAACTCATGTGTTAGGGCATTCAACTTGGCACGCTTGACTTCGCTAGTGCCTTCGTGAGTCACTTGTAAAGTGTCCCAAATTTCCTTGGCACTTTGACCTTCCGAAATCCGAAAGAAATCATCATATGATAGGACCGATGTGATGATGTTTTTAACATGTAGGTTGTATTGAACCTTTTTACGTACATCATCGGTCCAAAGACTTTTCGGTTTTTCTTTCTGTTCATCTTCCACTAAATGGTGTGGAACGAAAGGCCCATTGACTACAGATTCCCAAATATCTGAGTCAATGGCTTCTATGAAGATTTTCATGCGGACTTTCTAGTAGGCATATCCTTCGCCATTGAATACAGGAGGGCGATTAATGGATGTGCCATCATCGCCAAAGGGGTTGGTGGAACCCATTTGTTTTCCCTTAAGGATCACGTGTATGCAGTTGAGCTAGCACGTCGTACTAGCTCTGATAACACTTGTTAGGTATCAGTGACAGAATACATCTAGATGGGGTTGAATAGGTGTCATGATTCCCAAATATCGCTTTTGGCACCAAAGCCCTTATTCTGGAAAACGCCCAGTTAATCAATTAAAGCAATGACTTAATCGATTAAGTCGCACAAAACAAATAATTGTTGATGGCTTGATTGCACAGCCACTCACTGATTATACAGAAACGATATAGCAGATATATTTGAACAGAATTAATCTTTATATGGTAGAATCATAGTATTCAAATTATCAGCTAAAATAGGCAATTAAAACAACTTGAAAAAGTAAAGAGATAAGGGTAATAAACAGTCTGCAACAAGGATTTTATACTAGTTCGTTTTGCGGTCCACTACAAAACTACATCCAGTCCTCCCCTTGCGATCTCGAGAGATTTTCTTCACTAAAACTGAAACAAATGTATATTACATACACACTTCCAATTACAAGACCTTAGATGATACCTTCTTAAATCCCTAGAACCTCTACCTTGGTTTGACTACTCTAATCGCCTAGGAAAACCTTTCCTATGATCTAGCCCCAGCCAAGAGTATGTTCTAAACTCACGACCTCTAAGTCTTGGTGAAGACTCGTGTGATGATGTTTTTAACATGTAGGTTGTATTGAACCTTTTTACGTACATCATCGGTCCAAAGACTTTTCGGTTTTTCTTTCTGTTCATCTTCCACTAAATGGTGTGGATTGGTGGTAAGACACCAAGAGACGACTTTCTTTATCACAAAAACAGAGTATTATGAAGCACAAAATGGCTCAAATATACAATTAAAGACCAACTATAAACCCTATACAAATCTCACAAATTATCAAGAATATGTATAAGATCAGAATAATGCATAAACATATAATTTCTACCCTACGAAATCTCTAAAAGAAATGAAAGAATCATGCAAGAAAAGATAGAATGATGAACACATTTAATCACATGCAAATGGATGACATTTTAATCCCTAAGCATGATACTATCTCACAGGCAATTCTCTTTGCCTATATGACATACAATGAGCACGAAAATATGCAACTTTGCAATTCTAAAAATGAATGAATGTATGAAGCATGGTATAAAATCACAGTTTATATAGAAAAGTTGTTGAACGCTCAGTTAATCGATTAAGTGCCCTTTTAATCGATTAACGGACTGTTGAGAGTAACTGGATTCTATTTTTTAGTTATTTGTTGAAACTGATCAAAACTGATTTCACGTTAATCGATTAACGCCTTGCTTAATCGATTAACTGACATATTTTCAGCTAAGAGATTAAATGGTAAACTACCTATATGTTATGCTTATCAACTATACATGTTTTACCATTATGTTATGCCTAAGATGCACAAATAACATGTATGATTAATGCATGAACATATAATAATCTAGATGGTATGTCCCATATAAATGATATGATAGTTTTTAGGATTTGTGAGATTTGCATCTATGTTTACCTAACTTAGACTCAATAACTAAGACACATATCTAAGATTATTAATGATTACTCTATTTATGACACTAGTCTAGACATGAAGCTTTTGAGTCTTTTACATGTTGATTTGTTGAGTTATCTTTAAGCTTTCATTTATTCCTTGTCTTCATCAAAATATAAGTAAGCTAATAGTGTTATCTTGACACTTTGTACTTTCAAGATATGGTATCAAGAGGAAGAAATAATTCAACTCGGTGCAAAATTTAATGTTATCATCCAAACTAACATGTCGCAAAAATTGAGAGATCGTGGTATCATCCAAACTATCATAATCAGGTCCGAATAGGGTCAGGTCTGATTGGGTCTATGATCGGGTTCGGGTTCAAAAAATAGACCTGGTTAATATTTAGAGTCAGGTAGGGCTTGACCCGACCGTCCCATTCCATGGTCACTCATCATCATATTTGTATACGTTTCTACTCAAATGTGTATAGAGTAATGATACCCTTTGGTTGAAAATTATTTCTTTAATTTTTTATCATATATATATATATATATACATATATCATTTTATGTATCAAATTACATATTCATAATAATAAATAATATTGATAAGTCTTTATCTAAAATAAGTATGCATTATATTTAATCAGGTCTAAGGTCGAGCTTAAAGGTTGACTCGATCAATATTTAGGGTATGGTTAACTTCGGAACTAAGGTTGGGTCCAGGTTCAAAAAAATGACTCGACCAATATTTAGTGTCAGGTAAGGACAAACCTTAACCCGTCCGAACTTGTTACTTCCCCCTAATTCACAATAATATTACTAATATAGTATAAAAAACTCATATATACATTGATAATTAATAGACAAATAGTCCAATAAAACAATGTCACTCGTCACTGAAAACACTGCACACAACACGTATAAACAGCATCCATAAACTCCCATACGTATACAAAATACAAACCAAACAGTAGTTTAGTGGGGTAGAAACTATGGATGAGAATCCGGAAGAAATCCATCACGAATTTGATTAGCTACATCACGAACAGAACCAGGCCCATGCGGAATGAACACAGTAGAAGATTTTGAAGCAGCACCAATTTCTTTCATAGTGTCAAAATATTGAGTGACAAGGACAAGGTCAAGGACATCTTTTGGTGTTGTACCTGGTACTTTAACTGAGAATCCTAGGACACTGTCTCTCAAGCCATCAACAATTGCTTGACGTTGGCGAGCAATACCCAACCCAGCAAGATACCTAGACTCAGACTCACCCTCGGCATGCTTGATTTGTAAGATTTTCGCTGCCTCTGCCTTTTCATTAGCTGCCACCCTCAATCTAGCAGCTGAATACAGAATTAGTGAATAACATTAGAAGAAAATAGGTTATATTAATGAGTGTTGTAAAGGCATTTGTTAAGGAATCTTAAAATTGAAAATGTGTATTAGAAAATATAATATTAAGGTTTTTAAGTCATAAATGCATCCAATGAGTCTTATTTTATATTATGCTTGTAGTAATTGTTATTGTAGTCATTATGATCAATGCGATACAAATTGAGGTCATTATATTTGGATTATTTTATAATTAAACAAATATTTTTTAATTTGATGTATTATGTTGTGGCCTAATGCGATTGTTTTACGACTTTATGATTTAGTGTTTTATGGTGTAATATACTCACAGTGACACAGCCATAATATTGCAGTGATAATATTTCACATCATTCTGGCTTGTTCCACAATTTGAATCACTACACTCAGTTAACAAAGAAAATAAACCACGGGAAATTTTCCGCCTCACTATGTTGTCATTGTAGTAGGAAAAAACTTTGCAGTCGGCAGAGGATTAAGGTAAGAAATAAACTAATAATCAATGAGATAAAATAACCCAACACAATATATTAGTTCAGTTCTATATTAAATGGATCTAAAAATTAAAATATAATTGAAGGTATTTGATAGAGCTTAGAGTTGACTTCTTTATCATGTGCTATGCAAAAAGAATTTATAAAAATTTATGAAATGGCTTATTATTTCCAGTAAGTTCTTTTAACTTCGTTCAACTAAGTTCATAAAGTAAAGTAAAAAAAACTTATACAAACTCTTGTATGTTTATATTGTTCTATTCCTGCACCAAATAATACTACTTCAAATCATATATAGGAGAGAAATAAATGTATGTTTTTAAACATTTTCACTTAATTATCCAACATTTATTTTTAATTATTATTGACTCTTAAAAATAATAAAAAATAAATTATGAATAAGGTATCGATTGTGTATAAATATTGTTGTGCAATGACTCATATCTCTAGATAACAGCAATACAAGTTATGGGCCTGGGCTGATGTAAAGGGGTTGGGGTAGAGGGCTATATATATTGATGTTATGTAGACCTAATGTAACAAAAGGAGAAGAATAGTAAAACACTAATCCTTATTCTCTAATAATATATAGTGGTAGCCGCTCAACACTCCCGGGGACATAGGCACAATTGGCCGAACCTCGTTACCAAATCTCTTGTGTTATTCTCTTGTCTCTATACTCTTTACTATTTGATTGTTCGCTTGTTCCTAACAATTGGTATCAGATGGCTCTTAACCCAGGTGCCAAATTCGAGGTGGGGAAGTTCGATGGAACTGGTAATTTCGGATTGTGGCAAATGAGGGTTAAGGATGTGTTGGCTCAACAAGGTCTATCAAAGGCGCTGCATGAGAATAAACCAGAGGGTATGGATCAACTGGATTGGGAAGAGTTGAAGGAGAAGGCTGCGGGAACCATACGACTCTGTCTATCAGATGAGGTGATGTATCATGTTATGGATCTGACATCACCAACAGAGGTATGGGAGACATTAGAGAAGCGGTTCATGTCCAAGTCTCTAACAAATAAGTTGTATTTGAAACAGAGACTCTATGGCCTGAAGATGCAGGAAGGTGCAGATTTGCAACAACATCTCAAAAGTTTTAATCAAGTGATCAATGACTTGCAGAAACTTGATGTGAAGGTTGATGATGAGGACAAAGCAATAATATTACTGTGTTCTTTGCCAAATTCCTATGAACACTTGGTGACAACATTGACGTACGGGAAAGACTCAATCAAACTGGATGAGATCACATCTGCACTTCTGTCCCACACTCAAAGAAGACAGAATGTAGGTGAAGGGTCTCAAGGTGATGGTCTGTATGTGAAAGGGAGCCAAGTGCGTGGGAGGAGACAAGGCAGAGGAGGTCATGCCAAAGGGAAAAGACCAACTTCCAGGGGCAGAACACCAGTAGAGTGCTACAAGTGCAAACAGACTGGGCATTATAAAAAGGATTGTCCCAATGAATGGAGTCCTAGCAAGCCGGTGGGGAAAGATGGAGTATCTACATCTGCACAGAAAGATGATTCTGGTTACAATAGTGAAGTTGATCTACTATCTGTATCATCAAATCACAATACAGATGAGTGGATACTTGACACTGGTTGTTCCCACCACATGACGCCAAACAGAGAATGGTTCACCACATACAGGGCAGGAAATTTTGGTTTCATGTATCTTGGAAATAATAAAGCGTGTGAAATTATTGGTATGAGAGAACTCAGAATTGTGTTGGATGATGGTGTAGTGAAGACGTTATGTGAGGTTAGGCACATACCAGATTTGAAGAAGAATTTGGTTTCTTTGGGGATATTGCATGCCAAAGGGTTCAACTATAGAGCTGATGGGGACAATGATATTCTTCGAGTATGCAAAGGTGCTCTGACTGTGATGAAGGGTAAAAGGACTGCAGGGAACACTTACAAGTTGTTAGGGAGAACAGTTGTAGGTGGAGTTGCTGGAGTGGCTGAAGAGATCTCAATAGATTCAGACCATGGTGCTACAAAATTATGGCACATGCGTTTGGGACACATGAGTGTGCGTGGTATGACAGAACTATGCAAAAGAGGACTGTTGAGGGGAGTCAGCAAATGCAAGCTAGATTTGTGCAAGTATTGTGTGCTTGGGAAACAAACACAAGTTAGTTTCAAGGCTGGCCAACACAGGACTCGAGGCATTCTAGATTATGTCCACACTGATGTATGGGGACCCACTCAGGAACCATCCCTAGGAGGTTCTAGGTATTTTGTTACTTTCGTTGATGACTTTTCTCGCAAGGTCTGGGTATATTTTCTGAAGCATAAGTCAGAAGTATTTGCCAAGTTCAAGGTTTGGAAGGCAGAGGTAGAGAACCAGACTGGTAGAAAAATCAAATACATGAGGTCAGATAATGGTACAGAGTACAAAAACTCACAGTTTCAGAGATTCTGTGAGGAACATGGCATTCAGAGACACTTTTCAGTGAAGAAGACTCCTCAGCAGAATGGTGTTGCAGAAAGGATGAATAGAACTCTTACAGAGAGGGCCAGATGTATGAGACTGAATGCTGGACTTTCCAAAGGATTTTGGGCAGAGGCACTTAGTATGGCATGTTATGTCATCAATAGATCACCACGAGCTTCATTGGATGGTAAAGTTGCAGAAGAAGTATGGACAGGTAACCCAGTTAATTATAATATGTTACGCATATTTGGTTGTCCTGCTTATATACATGTACCCAGTGATGAACGATCGAAACTTGATCCTAAGTCAAAGAGGTGTATCTTCATTGGATATACCAAAGGTGTGAAGGGGTTCAAGTTCTGGGATCCAGTTTCCAGAAAGGTGGTGTTGAGCAGAGATGCAGTGTTTGATGAAGATTTCATGATGAAACAGTCAGTTTTGACAGAGGTGCCCATGCCAAATGGAGAGACTTTGGGTTCAAATATGATTCCAGTGAGGAATGAAATGGTTCAGGTGAATAAAGGCAAGGAACCATGCACTAGTTCAAGTCAAGAACATGATGATTCTCAGGCAGAGAGTTCAGGTGTGCAGGAGTATCTACTTGCTAGAGACAGGGATAGACGTCCTATCAAACCTCCAGAGAGATATGGCTTTGAGGATATGGCTTCAGTTGCTCTCCATATCAGTTCAGGAGATCCATGTAGCTTTCAAGAGGCTATAAACAGCCAGGAGAAAGAACAATGGATGGGTGCCATGATGGAGGAGATGGAGTCTTTACAGAAGAACCAAACTTGGGAGCTTGTTCCATTGCCCCCAGACAAGCGTGCAGTTGGGTGCAAGTGGGTGTACAAGAGGAAGCCAGCAGTATCAGAAAAAGAAGGGGAAAAATTCAAGGCTCGTCTTGTAGCAAAAGGGTATTCACAGCAGAAGGGGATCGACTACAATGAGATTTTCTCCCCAGTGGTGAGACACACTTCTATCAGGGCAGTGCTTGCCTTGGTAGCCAGCTGGGATATGCACTTAGAACAGATGGATGTGAAGACTGCCTTTCTCCATGGTGAATTAGAGGAGAAAATTTACATGACACAACCAGAGGGGTTCAGTGCAGCTGGACAGAGTCACTTGGTTTGCAAGTTGAAGAAGTCTCTATATGGGTTGAAGCAGTCTCCCAGACAGTGGTACAAGCGGTTTGACACTTATATGTTGAAGCTTGGTTATAAGCGTTGTGAGTATGATTGCTGTGTTTATGTGAGAAGCCTTGACGATGGTTCGTTTATTTTTCTGTTACTTTATGTTGATGATATGTTGATTGCTGCTAATCATTTGAGTGATATCAATGAGCTGAAAGTCATGCTAGGTAAGGAGTTTGACATGAAAGATTTAGGGGCTGCTAGGAAGATTCTTGGGATGGAGATTCACAGGGATATGGGAGCTAGAAACTATGGCTCTCCTAGCAAAGCTATGTCTGAAAAGATCTTAGAGAGATTTGATATGAGCAATGCTAAAGTAGTGAGCACTCCATTGGCAAATCACTTCAAGCTTTCCCTAGATCAGTGTCCAAAGACAGATGAAGAGAAGAAATACATGTCAAAGGTTCCATATGCCAGTGCAGTGGGTTGCTTGATGTATGCTATGGTTTGTACTAGACCGGACTTGGCACAAGCAGTTAGTCAAGTATGCAAGTACATGTCGAAACCAGGGAAGCAACATTGGGAAGCAGTCAAATGGATTTTCAGATATTTGAAGGGGACTACAGGTCTCGGTATCATGTTTGGCAGCCAACAGAGTAAGCCTTCAGTTATTGGTTATGTTGATTCGGACTATGCAGGAGACTTGGATGATAGAAGGTCCACAACGGGGTTTGTCTTCACCCTTGCAGGTGGACCAATTATGTGGAGATCATCAGTTCAGTCTGTTGTTGCTATGTCCACAACTGAAGCAGAGTACATGGCAGCTGGTGAAGCTTCTAAGGAAGCCTTGTGGCTTATGGGACTAGTAAATGAGTTAGGCATTGAGCAAGGTGGAGTTTCGCTGCATTGTGACAGTCAGAGTGCTATCTTCTTAGCAAAGAATCAGGTGTATCATGCTAGAACCAAACATATTGATGTGAGATTTCATAAGATCAGAGAGTTGGTAGCTTGTGGGCAGATACTATTGCAGAAGGTTCACACTTCAGAAAATGCAGCTGATATGTTAACCAAACCGGTTACTGTGGACAAGTTCAGGCATTGCCTGAGCTTGTTGAACATTCACTGATGATGGACTATGGAGCGCCCCCAACCAAGGAGAAGAATAGTAAAACACTAATCCTTATTCTCTAATAATATATAGTGGTAGCCGCTATACGCTCCCGGGGACGTAGGCACAATTGACCGAACCTCGTTACCAAATCTCTTGTGTTATTCTCTTGTCTCTATACTCATTACTATTTGATTGTTTGCTTGTTCCCAACAATATAAATATCTACACTGACTAATCCTTACATATTATATTTGCTCCCTAATGTTTCAGACATGGCAAGAAATTATATCTATGTGCTATTATTATAAAGATTTATATACAAATAGTGCATCGTCCACTATTGATTTTATATTATTTTTTTTCTAATTAATCAATGATAATTAAATATGAATAGTCAATATACATTGATAGTGTATATAACTCTTACATTGTTAATATATCATAGTATTAATGAATTAAAATTATGATTTTATTAATAAGCAGTAGTTTGGATGTGGTTTAAACTATTAGTCCATAATTTATCCTCTGACAAGGGATTTAATTAAGTTGTAATCGTCTAAGTTATAACATACCAGCATTGATTTCATTCATAGACCGCTTCACATGTTCATCTGGCTCAATATCAATAATAAGTGTTTGAACAATTTCATACCCATAAGCTGACATAGCCTGTCAAGATATTAAGGGATCAGATTCAAATTAAACATGAATCATTACAGTTCATATAATATGCAACTATCGTTAAAAGCACCTTCTCAAGTTCATCTTCTACAGCTTTGGCAATATCATTTTTCTGCTCAAATGCATCATCCAAGTTGATTTTTGGAACAGTAGATCTAATTACTGCAATTAGGCAAATAGTTCACGTTATCTGATAATTTATGCTTAAAACATTAATGTGTTACTGTTTCTTAATTGTTTAACAGTGTTGTTGTTTCTACCATCAAAAACATAGGCCTGGATTTGGGACTTTGTATTGCTAAGTTTGTAATAAGCATCACTAGCCTTTTCTGCTAGAGCACGATATTGAACTGAAGCAACAACGTTGACAAAGACATTATCCTGTAACAAATTAAAAACCAAAACCAATAAACTGTAATCAAATGGGAAAATTAAAGTAACATATAAGAATTATAATATTATAAATTAGATAGATATATAGTGCTAAACAAGAAAATACTAGTACATAAGTGATATGTGAATGAAAAACCATCATTTAACAAAACATGAAGGAATCGTTGCATCCAAATTCACTTATTAAAAAAATGTCCTAGTAAAAAATACTATGATAGAAATATCACAATATAATTTTCTTTTGTGATAAAAAAATATTAGTATATTAGTATTTGTAGTGGTCTAGTTGGTGAGAATCGAACTCTCATTGTACCTTTGTCTTGGTCTCACATCGAACATCCAATTGCTGTACCCGAAGAGATAGATGACCAGCAAGTTGACTTCCCAGGATCCATGGCATGCAATGACATCCAGGCTGAAGAACACCTTCAAATCTTCCAAATCTTTCTCTCATAGCCACTGTGGATTGGTCAACTTGCACACAACAGAAAAGATTCCCCATTTCTTTGTAACTGCAGTACTTAGAAATATATATGTTATCATTGGCATCAAGCTCAACAAGACATGAGATACAAGTATAAAGATTCAGGATAAAAATTAGAGAAATTTGAAAAACGTTCCCTAAAGCCCAAAATACTAATAATAAAAGCTAAAACATAAAAATTCAAGTTGTCATAATAACACAAAAAATTTAACAGTTACATAATTATTCGATCCGTATATAATTGATACTTGCTTCAATGCACAAACGGGAGTAAAGAAGACTTACATGTCAGGGAAAGAATGTTAAGAGCAAATTAAGGTTTCAAGCAAAATACAGATAAGATTAGATATTCAGAATGACACCACAAAATAGAGTTAGTCTTTGAATGCAGACCACAACAAAGCTGACTTTGGAGGCCTCTTCAGAGTTTACTTGAAGTATAAGTTAAATATGAGACAAATATAAAACTATTCTTTACATATGTCAAGAGTTTTTTAATTATGGCCATTTGTTTTATAGAACAGCATATCCTATTTGAACAAGATGTATATGTTTAATCATTTATGTTGTACGTCAAAATTGAGAGCTAACTCAGGGAGGTGCTTCCTTCCAGCTAACACAATAGCTGGTTATACTGATACAACCTAGAACTACTTTGGGATGAAAGGATTAAATGGAGAAATCTTAAATAGATGTTATAGTCAAATCCAAAGAAAATATATATAATTAAAAGTCTTCTAATTGTATCACCTGCTTTTATTTCATAAACATGTGTCACATTTCATATTTCATCATACTTCATTTACATTTGCTTGCAGTATATTCATTAAACCTTCACATAAATATACTATCATCAAATCTTTTCTTTCCTTTAACTACCATGAGTTAATTCACAATATCTTATATCCAAAACTTGAATTCAAATCTTAATAAAAAATAAACATAAACTACTTGAAGTAATCATCCGTTTCAACCAACAAAATGCTTTTATCTAGGAAAACAGTTAATACACTTAAACTTGACATAGTATTTTTTTAATATTAAGTAATCTTATGGGTTTAATCTATGAGAAAAAATGTATTCACTTACAGTTTAAGAATTTTTTACATTAACTTTTTAAAAAAATAATATAAATAAATAATTTATAATGTATTGGTCATGCATATATTTTATACTAATAATCTATACATTTTACACTCTTAATCTATTGTGATATGTGTAATCTATTGTGATATATGTTTCAAATAACACAGATTTACCCTTAAAGTCTTATGTAAAAATATTAGTGTTTACATATGACTAAAAATACTTTCATTAATAAAATAAAACTTCTTTTTTATTAAGTTTTATTTTTATTATTTTACTTTCACTAAAATAAAACTTAAAATTAATGATAATTAACAACTTTTGTATTTTATTCTAGTAAAAGACCTAGACTTTAGTATCATCATTATTTCAAATATGAGTTTAGCATGATAAGAATGTGTTCGCCTCAAAACTTTGAGTCAAGTTTGATATGAGCTATGTTTTTAGCTCAAACTCAACTTGATATGCATTTGTGAATTGTTCGATTTCACTTGTCAACTTGAATTAGTTTGGTTTATCAAGAGTTTGCACATTGTTTAATGTAACTCAATAATTTGATTTGTTTAGCTCATCAGGTTGAATGATTTTATTTAATATGTATAAATTTAAAGATTCTCAATTTATATATATATATATATATATATATATATAATCGAGTCAACTTATGAAAATAACAAATCAAAAATAATGTTATTTGATATTTAATGAGTTCATTTTTTAACTCAAATTCGAGTCGGTTTGGTTCATGAACTAAGTCTATCCAGACAAATAATGGTTCTCTTTTTTATCAAATGTTTGATTTGGTTAACTAGTTTCAATTAATTAAATATGTAACATTTATGCACTGTCGGTGTAAAGATTTATACACATTCACTATATTATTTATAATTCATTTGAATCACTGTTTTGGAGAGTCAATGATGATTAAATTTGAACATACATTCATTACATTATCTATAATTCATTTGATTCACTATTTTTGAAGAGTCAATGATAGTTAAATTTGAATAGTAAATAATATAGTGATAATATATAAAACTCATACATAACTGATGTATAAAACTCATACATAACTAGTGTATAAAACTAATACATGACTAGTGAGTACATTTTTTTATATTAAATTGCATGTTTCCAAATTGGAGTGGAATAATTCAAAAAGAATTAATTAAAGGAAATTCATTTAGATTTATTCAATTAGTTTCATTGAGTTCACGATTAAATTCTCAGCCCCTACTTATTTATTCATTCTAAAAAAGAAGTGGTAGAGCAAATACATTTCAACATACATGAGATAAGATAAATCAATTGCCACTATGATTGGTGGGAAATCACTAACTAGATTGCGTCACAACAAAAAGCAAAGATTACTCTAAGAGAAAATGTCCTTTGAGCCTATCTGTTTCTTTCTCTTCTTCATCCCACGTGGCAGATTGAGATATCGTTGACACTCGCTCCGGTTCTGAGCTAAGCAAATCTCCGACACAATCCATGGCGGCTCCGGCACCATCCTCAGCTCCTTGTCTTCGAATTCTCCACACCAACCGCACCTTCTCTTCCGCGTTCCGTTACCAACGCCCATTTCCTACTACCACAAAAAAACCTCTAACTGTCGTCGCCATGGCTCCTATAAAAAAGGTACAAAATCCATACCTTATGTTTTACACATTCGGCTATTCGTAATTTTTCGTTTTCTTTCATTAAATCATTATTTGAATGGAAACGAAGTATAAATCGCAGTTCATACTTTAGTTATACCCCAATACTATAGTGTGAAGTCATAGTTGTAAAATTGTAGTTGCAATTTCACTGCAATTATCTTTTGTGTTGTTTATTTAATTTGAATCGCATGTATCTTACAGGAAAGAATGCTTTTCGAGCTGGATAGTCATCTTTTGTACTTATTGCAATTATGGATAGTTTAAAGAAAATGTGTTTTTTAGTAGTGAACTTTTAGGATACGACCAACCAAAAGACTAGTCTATTAGGTCGGAGAGCTTCATGGCTTAAGTACCACATTGAATTTGTTATTCTATTCAATGTGTGGCTCCTAACATTGCCGCCCCTTTAAGCATCTACGTGCACGGTGACTTTCACTCTATCGACACTCATCCAATGGTAGCCCTTTCTCTTTTAGCGGCTTTACTCACCTCTCATTATTTGGTAATGTACCTTAATATAACTTGTAGTTTTTTTCGTAAACAACTTTCAATGAAAACACCAATTGTTAGATGAGGAGAGCTCATCCCAAAAAACTAGTCGTGAGAGAGCCTATTTGTTTAAGTATCATATTGAGTTTGCTATTCTACTCAATGTGAAACTCCTAACAATGTATTTGTAAGTTGAATTTTGGATAGAAATGAATGGAAAGGGAAGGTCAAAATCAACTTACAAATGTACTTTATCGCTTCCAATTCTTCAATTTCTCTTCCTTTCCTTTCAAGACCCAATTCTGAAACAGACCCTTAAACAAGGGAGGGGAAATTGTGTAGCTGGGAGAGCTTTAACGATGGGTTCACACTTTATGTATTATGTCCGCAGCTTTAGCAAAGTGCCTTTTGGGACATAAGAAAAGTGTTTGATCTGTCGGTAATGTAGTTGTAAAGGGCAATTAGAATCGTAGACCGCAGTTTAAATCATGATTACTATTATTTAGGGATGCTATCTGTGACTTATTGTGGCTGCAGTTGTATTTTTCTGCTGCTGCATTAAACATAATCTAATCACAATGGAAGCAAATTTTATACTATGAATATAATTTAGAGTTGTTTTTGATTGAATTCATGTTTTGTGTACAAGGTGGACAAGTACGACCAAAACTGGAAGAAAGAATGGTTCGGAGCGGGAATATTCTTCGAGGGAAGTGAGGAAGTGGAGGTGGATGTGTTCAAGAAACTTGAGAAGAGAAAGGTGCTAAGCAACATTGAGAAAGCAGGGTTGCTGTCCAAGGCTGAGGGGCTAGGACTCACGCTCTCTTCCATCGAGAAGCTCGGCGTGTTTTCAAAAGCAGAGGATCTTGGCTTGCTCAGCTTGTTGGAGACAGCAGTTAGCTTTTCGCCTTCTGTTTTGGCATCTGCAGCACTTCCCGTGTTGGTGGCCGCCTTGGCGACCATCATTCTGATCCCTGATGACTCTGCTGGGCTTGTTGCTGTTCAAGGGGTTGTTGCAGCTGCTCTTGGTGTAGGGGGCGTTGGATTGTTGGTTGGGTCTGTTGTGATCGGTCAATTGCAAGAATCTGATTGAAGTTTGAATACATTCTACTTTACTTGATGTTAAGGGGTCTAGCTAATTTTTTTTGTGTATTTAGTTTTGAACTTCGATGGATTATGGCTATTTCTTTTACCATAAAACATAAGAAATGAAAATGACAACAATTACATTGTTTCTTGTGGATACATTCCTGGTTTTTTATGTATGAAGTATTTATGATAAAATAATCTGGCTTGCGTGCCGGATAAATGTTATTCATTTGTGACTATCATTAAATGTTATTCCTTTCACTATCATCATCTGTCGTGATTGCTTCATTGACTTAAAAAGGAACATATTTTATATTTTATTTCATAATATGTATTAGTCCATGTGTCATTAGTGACTGATTAAAAAAAACTTAATAATTAAACTTTTAATTTAAATATTTTTTTTTTAATTAACCATATTGGAATCTCATTGACTCATCTTAGCACATTTGCTACTAATCTTTCTCTCGTCTCTTGCTTTGTTGTTGCCCGCATTGCTCCAACTCAATGAACTCATCTCACCATATTCATGCCCATGACTTTTTAAAGTGGCTTTTTCAATCACATTCTTTGATTTTATAATCAAAACATTTGTTTGTCTTGTAGAGTTAGTTTGAGAGTTGGATTTTGGAAGAAAAGAGAGAGAAAATAAAAAATTGGGAACCATGAAATACACTTTGAGATAATTCCCAAGACTTATTTGTCATTTCATTCCTTTCCAAAATCCATTTGTCAAGCTGTCCCACTAATTTGATTCTGAAACGATAGTATTGATTTAGGTTGGAACAACAATATCAATTTCATTTCAATTTTTTAATACTTTTTGTACAATTTTACACATTCCACCCATAGATTCTGAAACGATAGTATTGATTCAGTTTAAGTTCAAAGACCAAACCAACCTAACACATTTAAATTGGCCAGATTCTTTTCCAGTTTTCCATGAATACCCAATCAACTTTAACCGTTGAAATTATTTATGTCATATTATCAGTTGTGATTCATCATTAAAAATATATTTAAATTAAAAGTTCAATTATTAAATATTTTTTTAATTAATTATATCCGATGACACATGACTTAACATATATTGTGAAACCGAATATGTGTTCCACTGTTTCTATCCCCACAAAAGTTTCATCTACACCTCCTATATCACTTCTTTCATATGCTCTCTCACCTCTCTCATATGCTCCCTCACCCATATCATATGTCCATATTCTAGAATATCATATTTCTGAAGCTCTCTCACCTATGAACCAAAAAAACACACTCATGAACAACCTCGACCGCAAACTCTTTCCACTGCTACAATTACTTCTATACATCACCCACCTAGAACTATAATCTTACAGTCTCTCATTCACTTTTCAAAACCAGAATCATGTTCATACCCCCAGAATTATTGTTCTTTCAGAACCAGAATCATCACCTCTCATTCACTTTTAAAAAACCTACTAAAGTAGAACTTATTGCCTCTGCTCCTCAAGACCCTCATTCCATTATGGACCCTTCTATCCATCAAAGGCTTGATGAGATTATTGCTAATATGACAAAATACAAGTCTGATTTGTAAACAGTCGTTCAATTAGTAAATAATGCTCTTGAACAGTAGATTGCGTTTCAAAATCAGATGATGATCGAACAAGGAGCAATGTTGAAGCTTCTCCAAGACTTCTTTAGGGCTTAGAGTCTTATGTTATACCCTTTTAACTCAAAGAAATATACTCAGTTTATGATATTATTCACAAATCCTGTACTCTACCTTTAATTTAATGAAATTTCAGTTTTTACATATCGTTTTCTTTCTGTCTATACTTTTTTTATCTTTTTTATTGGTATCAAAATTGAAATAAAACAATAGAAGTTAAAGAGGGTATTTATTCCGGTCCTGTCCTTTATGGAAATTATAGGGCAGGGTGTCGTTTCCTTTACTAGGATTCATTAGAATTTGACTTCACCAGAACAAATTATAGAATTAGCCTATTTCTTGCCTGCCCCAATAAAAGAAGGGGTTTAACTGTGTTTGCCTGCCAACTGTCTTTTTAAAGTTAAATCATTTTAAAAGAGTAAAACCCAAACATAGATTAAAATTAGACGATTGACTCATTTGGTTTTTTGAATAATTTTTAGATTACAATTTCATCCACTGATAGTGATTGAAAATATATCTGGGAAAAAAAAAGTCTTAGTAACACAAAAAAAAGTCGTGAGGTTAGAAATCAATTATATAAGCTCATATTAAAGGAGTTAAGAAATATAAGATTCACTCAAGTATTTATACTGGTTCATCCCATAATGTAATTATGTCAGTTTTTTAACACAATAAAGATTATAATCCAACATTGATTACAACAACATGTATTCTATGTACACCTAGCTTTTATATGTTCAACTACTTAAGTATTGTTTGTATCCCTAGCCTCTCAAAGATCAACACAAAATAATGGTTTATGTTAAAAAAAATTAGTGATCAGTAGGCTCCTTTTGTGATTGTAGTGAGCACTTTCCTTTTGCAACAATGAAGTACTTTATTCTTTCTACAATAGAGGTTGATCAAGTAAGCTTTGTTCATTGTATAATTTCTTTATCCTTTTTGGATTTAAAAGAAGTCTTCATAGATATTGATGAGACTTTTAATTCTTCTTGATTCAACTACAATGATTCTTTCTTGATTTTGAATTTTTGAATACTTCACATTTAATTTGTATCTTCTTAAAGGATATTTTTAGTTAAGTGATGTAACAATATAATATAAAAGTGAAGATAATATTTTACCAGTTTAAAGATAGAATATTAGAACATTCTTATAATTCAATATAATCATATTTAATATATTCGAAATCGTCAAGAATTTGGGAGAAAGGAATTATGTTTTATGTTTTGAATAAAAGTTGTTTTTTGTATTAAAGATTCTATATGATTTGTTACTTTGTTCCTATGATAAAATAGGATTATGATCACTTTGATACCATTTTGTGTTATCACATGATCAATCTTCCAAATTTTAAATGTTCAATTTAAACATGCTGGGACACTCAAACATATTCTCTGTCATGCTCTTGTAAAACTAAAGCTCTTTGCTGCATCTTATATATGTATAATACGAGGGAAGATTGGCATGCTCTATTTCTATTTGTTTGATTATATCATACAAATTCAATAATTATAATAGTTATTGGTCATCCTCAAAACGTTAGAGAATGTCAATGAACTATAGCTTTACAGCTTAAAGGTCAAATATGATAATATTGAATCATTTGAACTTTCTCTTGTATACTTTAAGTATGCAAAAAAATCAACAAGCATAATGAATTATTAAATGTGATAAGAGATATGTCAATTATGTTTGAAAGTAAGTCTTATATCGTCTACCTTATTGACTTGGGAATAGTTTAAATACTTGTTGGATTATTCCTCTCATTGTCAATTGGTTTGAAGATGGAACCTTTACATGGTACCAGAGCTAGAACCCAACTTCTTCTCGATTGTCATAGGCCAAAAGATGCCCTTTAGTGATGGGTTAAAGGTAATCCTTTCCCCTGGTCCGGCTTATGTGGGGATGTTGAAAAGTAAGTCTCACATCGCCTACCTCATTATCTTAAGATTTGTTTAAATACTTGTTGGACTACTTCTTTCACTGTCAATTGATTTTAAGATAGAAACTTAACAAATTAATTATCACTATTAACTTATGACAATCTTATAAGTCTACTATTTTCATAATTGTGCGGAAATTAGACTCGTCTTTGTTCAAAAAAAAATTGTCTAAATAACAAGAATTGTCAGATATATGAACTTTAAAGTTCTTTATCCATTATATCCACGTTGATAATATGAGGCAACTATAGTTCAGAAACAAAAAATTTAAGTCTTTCAATTAGAAACATTGGTACTTTGTCAATGGACTTAAAGACCCTTCGAATTAAATGAGCACCAAGGCAAGCAATATTTGATTTCCATTGGTTAACAAGCAAAATGACTTATAACTATACTAATCTATATCTTTAATAAAGGAAAAACACAAACTAATTATCTATAGTATAATTTGTTTTTATCTATTTTACCATTTATAATTTTATATTTTTTTAAATTATGATTATGTCAATGCAAAATTAATATTTCTTCTGTAAACTACTGGAACAATTATTAACTACTAAACATGAACAATTGTTGACTAGTGAACTTGACATATGGATAAGTGAATTATAAACCTGACATAAGTGAATAACAGGATAATGTCCGGTTGTAGTTTTTCCTAAAGTCATGCAACAAAATATTTCCCTTCTCTATTATTTATTATACATCTTCCTCTTCTAATCTTGAAGTATTTCTCTTCTCTATTTCACTTACTATATTTGACATTTACAACATATAGACTACACATTATCAATAATTGGAAAGCGAGTTGATAGGTATGAGAGTATCTGTCAACACGCTAGTTACCATAAAAGGAATGCAAACAAATACATTTTCTCAGTGTTATAAAAATTGTTTGATGCTAGTTGGTTCAACCGGTAAACCAATGAATTGGTCCCAACAATGGTACGGTACAATAATTATATCAGTAATACAATCATATCAACCAAAACCTGATTAAAACTAGTCATACAGTCGATTTTCAATTATATCATATGGGTCATATTGATCAGTTTCATTTTAAATTATTTTTTAATGAAAATGACTTATTTTTACTAAAATGTTGGTATGTGAATTAAACACACAACTTATATATTTTTATACTTCTAAAACATGATCTATCATAAAATGATACATTTTTGTTTTAATAAATTTTATAAATAAAAGTTGATATTGTCTTATTGATTAATTTTTCAATATTAATATTAGTACAAAATATATATATATA